>NC_054081.1:5385371-5434199 GCF_017562075.2 Anopheles merus | reverse complement strand
TTCTGCTCCACCGAAATCGAGCCTGGAAAAACTGTCAAACTTCCGTCAGCCAGGTGCTCAGGCGAGGCACGCGAGTTAGAGCCTTCCTTTTGGCTGCGTTGTTGTTGTTGAAGGCGCAGGGCGCGCATCATGTTTGAGCTAACTTTTATTTCGCCTGTTCAACCCCACTTCTAGCAGCACCCAGCAAAAAATAAAAACACAACACTCACCTCAAGCTGGCACGCGAACGCGATGATACACAGACAATAGCGGCACAACCAAAGCCTCGCACATTGGTAAGATCTCTTCAAGAGTCGTCTTCACGCCTCAAACAGAAGCAAAAAAACACTGCTGTTTGCAACATTCGAACCAAGGTCCTGGGCGTCGGACGTGACGTCTACCGGGTCTGCCGCCTTCTTGAGCCGTAGGCGGGCACGGCAGGCGAAACCGGAAATCGAAATGCCTTTCCACTGGCAGCCAAAGCCGGTGGCTCTGAGATTGACGGGCGCGCTAACTGGACTCGGACTGCTCTCCGAGTCTGCTCCAGGCGGCTTCTTCGGCGGGCGTGCATGCAAATTTTGAGGAAGAGAGGAGTGCTGGGTCTTTGCAGCCCCCCCCCCCCTCTTCCCCAAAAACAGGCGCCGTCGGTCAAAACGTCATGCGAGGAGCCGGACTCCGCCGGAAGTGTGTGGAACTGCCGTCTTTGCCGTTGTTTGGCGTCGCAGCGGTCCTTGAGCTGGAAGCGTTTTTATTGGAAGTCGATTTTCGCTTTCGTCTGTGTGTGCGTGCGTGTGTGTGTGTGTGGTTTGAAGAAGTAGTTCGACGCAATCCGCAATAACCTACAGCGCCGGGGTAGATTGACAACTTCCGAAATTCGGTTCCGGGGCAGTTTGGCACGGTTTTGCAGGTTTCCAAGCTGTGCTCTTCAAAAAACACACACACACACACACTCACGCACAGAGATACACAAAAACATATGGGACGTGTGGCAGAGAGTGTGTCCTGCAAGCAGAGGAGCCCTACTCCTCCACTCCTTGGTGTAATAGACGTATAATTCACAGGGCCTTTAATCAGAGAGCCTCTCCAAAACGCAAAGCGTCCAGTGCCCCCCCCCGTCCAGCTGTCCGGGCCTTCGAAAGCGAAGAAATTGCTGACTAATGGCGAACCTTTTGCGTCTTGCCACGGACACGGGTACCGCTCTCCCACCCACCGAAGCAGTGCACACACGATGCTCAAGCTAATCCGGTCGCCGGAAGGCTCAAGATTTCCCCGCTCCCCCCGAGGGTCGAAGTTGCGGGGGGGGGGGAGTGTCATGATAGATACATCTAATACTTGAGCTGTAACAAAATGGTTACATCCTCCAATCGCACTACACGCTGCCACGGTTCACTTCCTGTCAGCGACACCACCACCACCACCACCACCACCCTCCCCGCTGGGCACAGGGAGGGGGAGGGAGGGGAAAAAACTTTTTCATGTCTGACACGATTTCTTACACGCTTAGCTTTTGACGGGGAAGGCGCTGACGGAAGGCAACTTTTCAACTCCCCCCCCCCCCCCCCCGCGCTACCTCGCCCTAGAGGGCGTTTACAAAATTCGATTACGACCAACAATGGCGGAGGCGAGACAGACGAAAAACGCTCCCCTAGACGGGGAACCCCAAAATTCTGCCCCGAGGGGGGGTGGAAAACGCTGCATTTGGGAGGCGTGGGTGAGAATAAACGACCATATCCGGGTCCTTTCGGAAAGGTTCAGGGGGGGGAACGAAGAAAAAAAAAGAACAAGTGGTAATCATCTACGTCACGGAAGAAGTAGCTCGGCGTGTTGTAGCGAGACTATTTGTGAGCAATAAATAAAGGGAGCGTTAGAGAGAGAGGGAGAGGGAAAGGGGGGGAGAAGCAGCTGCTACAACAGAAAAGAAGAAGAAAAGAAGCAAAAAGGCGAAACCCCAGCGAGAAAGCGAACCACCGGAAATGATGCGGGAGGGACCGAAAATCCAACCGTCCCTCCAGGTTCGGTGGGGGTTGACAAGGCAGGACCGGCAGTAAAAACTCCCGATCGAAAAGGGGCCGGATGAATGAGCACACACCGTTGCCTGGCAGCGGCACCGAGCGCCGTACGCTGATGCGGCAGTCCACCGGAAGTCGCCCGACACTTTTACTTCGTTATCCTTCGTTAGCTTTTTTGCTAATTTTCGTAACGCTTTTGTGTGTTGGTGTGTGTGTGTGTGTGTGTGTGTGATGCTTCGGGATCATATTAAATGGTTTAACAAAAAGGGGCAGGGGGGGGGGGGGGGGGGGGGTTGAGCGAGAAGGTCATCTGTCCCAGAACTTTGATCCTTGGCGGGCAGCAAGCGCGAAGGTGTGTGGTGCCTGCGCGCAACATTCCTGGCCGAGCTAGAGCGCCCGCGAATGCGCCCGAATGCCGAAGGCTGCGTTTAATAAGCGTGCGGGAGAGGCAACAAAAAGAAGAAGAAGAAAGGGACCAACCGTGGGGGGTGGGGGGGTGACGCCTTTGCGACGCTTCGGATGGTTGAATAGATTGCGTTTAATTTAATTTGATTTCCATCGCCACCGGTGTCTTCTTTTATTGGGTTTCTTTTCGCTTTCTCTCTCTCCATCTATCTTGCTCCCGGGATAAGGATATCCTCGATATCCTATTTTTATTCAATCGAAGTTGTGTACGGTACTGACACACACACACACACACAAAACTATCCCATCTGCTACCCGTTTGTAGGTGATGCGAGCGACGAGATTTGGCTGTGGGTGATTTTTTTCATTTTTATTTGCTCCTTCAATTGCTGCGAGGGATAATCAATCGGATCCCGATAGCTCGAACGTTGCTAGAGGAAAAGGGAAGAAGAAGAAGAAGAAGAAGACGAGCGTAACAAGAGGAAACAACAAAAAAAAAACCCCCTACGTTACATAACCTCGCAACACGGGCGGGGGCGTTCATGTGAATCGAATGCGTTTGCAAACCGTTTTTCTATCTTCCCTTCTTTAGCTGGTTTTTTTTTTGTTTTCCCTTTTGTTGACAAATGAAAAGCCATCGACGAAAATGAAAGCGTACCGGGGGTGGGTGGGAGGGGGGGGAGGGGGAAGGTTCTTGTTCCTTCCACTTTCCGCGTTCGAGTGGCTGCGCTGACAGGGCTCTCAATTTAAACTGACAGACCGCATAAAAACCCGCTCCTCGAAGTGTGCGGCGCCAAGTGCCCGCGATCGCTAACCGAAATTGTGTCAGCGTTCGTTACCCTTTTTTTTTTTTGGTTTTGTTTTGTTCCCGTAGTTCTTGGTCCTTCGACCCGGAATGCGTCATTAAATTAATAAACCGCCACATACTCCAACGCGAGAAGGAAGGGGTTAAGAGAGAGTGTGTGAGGGGTAGGAAATCTTCTGTAATACGACGACAACCATGAGGATGATGAAAATGCCAGTATTTAAAACTCCGCGCAAAGGGACACCGTCGCTGGACCTTCCACAACTACCTTCCGCTCTGCTCAACGTCAGCCCGAAGTGCAGCGGAGTGGCCCTTAGAAGTGCGTTGCAGGGTGAATGGGGCAGAGGACACACACACACACACAGACCGAAAACAACAGAAATCTCAAAACAAACACAAAAACCTCCCCCGTCGAACGGACGCGCAAGGACGCACACTTCGCCGACGGGAATCGGAGTGCGAGTGGGATGGAAAACATTCCACAGCAGCAGGGAAGGTGGGAGGGGCGGGGGGAAGAGGGAGGGAGTGTTCAAGTGGCCACCGTGCGGTACGGTGGCAGTGGCGGTAAACTCGGCCGGCAACGGCACACGCTTCGCCGGCCCTGCGCACGTTTCGATGGATGGAATTGAAATAATAATAAACATTCCTTTTATTTTATTCGTCCTTCTTTTTTTTCTGTTTGCTGCTGCTGCTCTCCTTCTTCTTCTTCTTCTTATTCTTCTTCTTCTTCTTCTTCTTCTTCTTCTTCTTCTTCTTCTTCTTCTTTATTTTTCCGCTTGTTGTGGATTTATGCAGCGGGAATGGGGGAGCCCCATTATTTTTACGCGAACCGAACGGCACAAGTGAGTGCGAACAAGGATGATGAGCGCGCGCGCACCGTGACAAGCATGACGGAGGGCAAAGCAAGGGCACGGGCAGAAGGGGGGAGGGAACCCGAGCGAGCATCCTTAATGATGGACGGGTCGCAGTCGTGTGGGTGGGGGAAATGTTACAGCAGCAGCAGCAGCAGCAGCAGCGGAAACCATTAAAGGCAAAACGCTGCCCCCGAACACGGGTTTCGCCGAGGTTTCCGTGCGCGTCCCTTTGATCCGTGCCGGGGTTGGTCGCTTTGGGCGCAGGGTTTGCGGTGCGGTTCCCGGCTAGTGGGTTGGGTGGCACTGTTTGAACCGTGGGGGAAGTCTGGTGCAATTTTGTTACCCATTTTCGCTAACTATTCTAATTTTATGCGAGATTTGATGGATCTTTAAACGATGGCAAAGCTGTCTTGTAGCTACTATGATGACATCATTTGTTTACACTTACTGAAAATATGTGAAAAACGGTATAAACCAAGAACAGGATACGTATTGATACGGACAAGATGATTAGAATAAATAACCAAAGAGCACCACGATACGATATGTTGGTCCTAAAGAAAGATTGAAATCATTTTTACAGGCTTTGTCAGCTAAATGTTGGCTCCGTGGTATCAGTTTTGGAGTGAGTACCATGTTGTGCCTGTAATGCTTCTGTTTTTATCTATGAGTCAACAATGCCAACACTTGCGGAAGTTAGGATAAACACTTACGGCTTGATTTGAGCAGGCCACATTCTTAGGCTCGGGCAATTCGGTTTATTTTCATGGACGTGGACGTACTAGTTCTTTCATTTAGATGATATGAACGTGAATCGCGATTTATTCGTTCATTTCAGTTAATAGAATTGTTTAGCAAGAAGAATTTAATTTGTTTAGTAGATCTTCAACAGTTTTTGACTGACCAGGACGATCTTTGTTTTGACGTGTAGGACGTTCTTTTCGTGAACGTCCTGGTATTATGGTTCACGTTCATCAATTTATTCGAAGAAGATGAGCGACCTGGCGCACTGGGGCGTTCTTTATTGTGGCGGGTAGGATATTCTTTTTTTGAACAACTCTGTACATTATGATTTATATAGAACCGATGAACGTTGAGTAGATGAATGTGTTTAGAATGAACTGAATGAATCGTACGGTTCTGCTTCTTGGGGCACAACTTAACACTAGTGTTGGGTTTCATGAATCTTTCGAAGAGATGCATTCATATGAATCTAGAGTGATGAGTGATTCGAATCTCGAATCGACTCTTCAAAGATTCACGAATCTCCTTGGTGATTCCCAAGGATCACCAAGGGTTCTTGTATCTCGAAAGATTTATGAACCTGGAGATATATTAAAACATCTATTAAAATCCATATATGTCCAGGGATTTATGAATCTATCGAAATGTCGTGGGTTCAAGCCTCGCATGGACCGTCTCCCCGTAGCAAGGAATGACTTTTATACGGCTGCGTGGTACTTGCCTAGAAGTCTCGAAAGCCAGTATAGGCTGGTATGATCACGTAGGTTATTACTCCAAGAAGAAGAATAATGAATCCCTTGAAATTCATGAACCCTTTGAGATTCGTAAATCTTTTCGCGATATATACATGTTTCGAGATTCATGAATTCATAAACATTGAAATCTTATACAGCTGATCTAGTCCTTCAATCCTGGCTCTGTAAATTCTCTACATGGTGTGCTTCTAACGGTTTAGTACTGTGTCCTGAAAAATGTTCCGTCCTATCTTTCTTCCTTTCCTATTCCTCTCACTACAAGTATAACTCAGCTCTAGTGTCTGTGATGCCCCTATTCTCCGTGTGTCCTTGTCTAAGGATCTTGGCGTCTTTTTTGACCCGAGTCTCTCCTTCAAAGAGCATACGGACTATGCCATCAACAAGGCCAACAAAAGTCTTGGTTATATTTGTCGCATGCTCACTGAAATTCGCAATCCTTTCTGTCTTAAGTCTCTTTATTGTTGCGGGGTCCGTTCCGTACTGGAATATGCCTGTATCATCTGGTCTCCTGTCCAAGTATCTCTGCTCCAAAGGATTGAGTGGATCCAGAGACGTTTTACGGAGATTGTATTTCGTAGGTCGCAAGGTCATCACTCCACTCCGCTTCCTGCGTATGACGATAGATGCACTCTATTAAGCCTTGCTAAGTTAGAGCACCGCCTCTCGGTCGCTCAGGCTTCTTTCGTTGCTGGCATATTGCTTAATACGATTGATACTCCTTCCCTTCTGTCGTGTTTACATTTGTATGCGCCTTGTCGCACCTTACGTTATCGTTTTCGTCTCCAGTTACCTATATGCCGTACACGTTTTGTCCGTAATGAGCCTTTTGTAAGAGCTATTTTGTCTTTTAATAGAACCTCAGATCTGTTCGATTTCAACCTATCCTATCCTGTATGCCGATCCCGACTCCTTCGTTCCTTTTTCGCACCATATTCTCCTTATTCCTCTCTTGCGGCCTTTTCTTACAGCTGAATAATTGTACACTTTAGTCAGCAAGCACTATTGGCCTAACCCAACATGGCCGAGCAAATAATTAAACAACAGCAACAAAAAAAATTAAATAAAAATAAATAAATAAGTCTTTGGAGATCCTAGAATCTTTGGAGATTCTTGAATCTTTGAGTTTGATGATTCTTCAAGATTCATGAATCTTTGAAATCGAGATTCAGATTCATTGAATCATTTCCAAGATTCATTCATATTCCTGAATCTGAATCACGTTCACCCAACACGACTCTACACATTATGTTACATTTGAACAGTATTTAAAAAAAAAGAAAAATATTATTTCAAGTTTTTGTGCAATGAGTAAAACTTTGCACGAATGAAATTTGTAGAATTAGTTTTCATCATTGTTCATACCCGAAAAAACATACCCACTCTTAGCAGACTCCAGTGACATTTTTAAAATTTCTGATGAAAATTGTAATTTTCTTTTAACTCTACAAATGACTTTATCAGTTATCTTTAATTCACAAAATTTTGAACAAACTCGACTGATGTTGAAGTTGATTGGGACTTTAGAGACGAAAATTGGCGTCTAAAAGACTAAATTTAGCAGCAATGGCTGTGGAAGCAAACAGTCCTTATGCCAAAGGTCGCTATCCTTCACCCGAGTAACCCTTTCTTCCTTGTTAAAAAAGCCTGGTAAGCGCGGGAGAGAATGAAAGAGAGGGAAAAGGACAAAAGTGTTGTAAAACAACGCACCAACAAACGCAACAAAACGGCTTGCGGAATAGAAGGGACAACTCAAAACAACACATATACACAAACACGTAAACACACACACGTACCCACATACGTATAAAAAGGACGTTTAAAACTCCTTAAAGGGCTCAAGCTGCTCAGTTTCACCCGCTCCAGTGCCCCGCGGGCCCACCAAAAACTTTAGTTCCGGCTTCCGTCCGTTCGTCCACCCGTTTGTGTGTGTGTGTGTCCTGTGTGGCCCTGTGCGAAGGATTAGTGGTGGGGTGGGGAGAAGGGGCAAAAATCCGGATTTTTGAAAAACTCTCTCGACGTCCCGGTCAAACCCGGGAAGGTGGAATTGCTCGAAAACGGATTGCGGGGGTGAAGTGGACCCACTCGAATGCGCAATCCTTAATTGAACCCGGGGAGTACACGGCACGGGGCCGACCCCGGGGTTGAGGGTGCGCCCGACCGCTAAAAGTGAAGAATGCCGGGAATGTTGTTATTATTGAGCGCAGTGGGTGAAAGCGGGCCCCTCGGGTTGCGGCGGGACGGTGCTGCGCATTTGTATTGTTTACCATTCGTCACGCGGAAGCGCGGAGGGGAGCGAGTGGGTGTGTTGTAAATCCTTTCTACGTGCTCTCGGGCCAGGCTGGGCGGCGTTTGTGCCCGAGACCCGGGCCGGCCCGGAGACGGTTGGGCAAATATTTCTTTTCAATTTAAATTCACTTCTTGCGGGCGCGGTAGGTGCTTTGCGGAGCGCTTGCTCGTTACTTGAAGGCCCCCGGGATGGCGGCGGGGCCCACGCTGCCCTCCCTAATCCCGGTGGTAATTGTTGCTAATGCTGGACAAATAGCAGGCCGCGCCCGCTGCCAGTTGCTCGGGAAGCATTCAGCGGGAAGGAGCTAATGAGCTCGGCGGTAGGGTGGCGGTGTAATGGGGTGGCTTTGCTAGATGCAAACTCTCCCACAATCACCCAGCCACACTCGTCCACGTTTTGCAGGTGACAAACGAAAAAGAAAAAGAAAAAAATAGAACCGCATCCGGGCAAGAAGGTTGACGCGGTGCTAATCTCGATCCCCGCTTGCCGACAGCGACAAAGGCGGCCGGTGTTCATTAGAAGCAGATTATCCGCAGAGTTCCGGGCGCGCCCGATGCGCCTGAAAGGTAGGCAGCCTGCATCACAAATCATGCCTGCAAAAAAACAAGGTTGCCGCAACGAAAAGGGAACGCATCCGCATCCACTTCAGCTCGCGCGCGAGGATTAACGGCGCAACGCGGCAAACAGGGCGAACTTCTTCGTCATCCGACCATACGCCCCGGTAGCCCGCTCACCAGAAGCGCTCGCCAGAAGGGTCTCGCGATTAGGATTACACACGCCGCCTGCTGGCGGGATTAACCCGCCCCTCTACATGTGTAGCAGCAGTGTGTGTATATATATATATGTATCGATTTAAATATTCAATTTGTGGCGCGGGGGTTTCGTGTAAAGTGTTTTTCAATTTTCCGGGTCGACAAAAGATGACACAAAAGTGGTCCTGCTGGAGGAGAGAGAGAGAGAGGGGGGGGGGGGGGGGGGATGGAAATGAGAAACGAAACGAAAGGTGACAACGGTTCCGCACGTGCTGCACTCGAGACTCGAGGCGTTGGCTGGGTGAGCCGCGTCCTGGGATTTTGGGTAGGGGTTGAGGGACAATATTTTAGGCTTCGTTTGACATTCGACACGCACCGGTGGCGCTAGTGTCAAGTGTGTGCGTGTGAGGCAAGCTCGTCGTGCGCCGTTCGTCGCTTGCTAATTGCCGATGAGTCGCTGATGAAACGAAGGACCCGGGCGGATAAGGGGGGGGAAGCAATGGAGCGCGCTCGGTCTCGGAAATATGAGCGGACCGCAGGCACACGGCACAAGTGGAGCATGGCGTTTGGGTAAAATGTTCCCTTTTTTTTTGCTTCTTCCCACAAAGAAACAATGACGTAGCTCGAACGGGCAGCAACCGAACGGTGTAAACAAGGCGACAGACACACACGGCATGCTTTTATCGCAGTGTGGATAATATTCGCAGTGCGGCCACACAGGCGAACGAACGGGCCGTAAATCTCACGCCAACTGGTCAAAGACGCTGGCCGCAGCATGGCGCAACACGTCGCCAACACGTCGCTCGGATAAATAAACAAATGGGGCTTGGGTTAAATAAATAATAGCGCGAGAAAAAGGATGCGCCCGCGCGAAGATGCAGATGAAGACCGAGCCCGAGAGACGCGAAGCGGCAGACAACACAATCCCACCCAGAAGCACCAAACATGGGAAGGCCAGAAACCAGACAAAAAGCAATATGTGTGTTCCCGCAACCGAAATGCACACGCAAACACACACTTTTATGTTGGTTTATATGTTTGGTTTTGTTTCGGGCGCTTCTCTCCACTCCCTTTGGCTGCGGCATCTTAGTTACTGGGAATGGGGGGGGGGGTTGTTTTGCAGTTAATTAAAACTGGCCAGCCCCACCCTGCTAGTGCGACATAAAAGTAAAGGCTTGCTCCGATTACTAAAAGACAATAAAGGAAGTGGAAGGTGCAGGGTTGGGATCGTATTACTAACTATCAGCACATCACTCGATGGGCAAGGGAGCGAGAAATGTGTTAAAAACCTCAGAGACCACACTAAAAACATGCCCACCAAGGTAGCAGCAGCAGCTCCTCCGCTCTTTTGTGAGGTTTGCAGCGGGGTAGTAAAATGTGTCTTTGCCGCCGCCGTCTGTGTGTGATCTTGTTTGGTGGTGGTCTCTCTCATCTACTACTCTACACTGGTTTTACAACAATTCCCCACAATTTGATACACAAAACACAAACGCCTCAATATGCCCAAGGAGAGAGAGATGTGCGCGTTGTGTTTTATCGTGATTTTAATGATGTTTATGCCGCTTTGTCTGGTTGCACACCGTAAATAAAGATTTCGGTATGAAAATATGTTTCGTTTTGCCGGCATTTGCTCTGATTGCGATTCGATCCAAAGGCGCCACCGCTCTCGATGTTGCTGACATCCGCGCGCTACCCGCTGCACCGTTCGGGAGGCTGCCGGTGAGGCTCGCACAAACGCGAATAAAAACCTGTAACCTGCGCTATCTCGAGTCGGTGCCCGAAACGAGCCCGATGAAAATTGCGCTCGCGTTTTGTTTGTGTTGATTAATTCATTTCCGCGCTCTAAGCCTTTCCTTTTAATGTTTGCTCGTTTGGCGCGTGTGTATGTGTGCAGGAATGGAATAACTATTTCTCCCCCCCCCCTTCCCCCACTCCTCCACGGACATCACTACTTCCGCGTGCCGTGCTTATCGAGTGTTTCGGCTCGGCTTACCTCAATTTTGACAGCTCCCAATCGAGGAAACGGAAAGCCCGCAGCGGCACCGAGCAAAACCGGCGAGACGCACGCGGTCAGTGTGCGCGAATTGCGCGCTGATTGGATTATTGCTTTTTCGGATAGACGGTAAATATTTGCCACAGCCGTACGGCCGAACCGGGGTACGTTGTGATTGGCTTTGGCCGGCATGTCAGCTCTCCGGTACCGCTCCGGCCAGGTGCACCGGGGTGTCTTGATTGCTGTGCGTGTGTGTGTGTGTTGGCTGCGTTGATTTCGTTGACACTGGCGCGGGAGTTCCCCCCTTTGGATGTACCGGACCCAAAACCCGGCACGTTATTAAATTGAGAGTGGGATTATCGGGATGGGGAGGACTGTGCTCGTTGTAAAGTGTGCCCAGACCGCGAGTTTGGAGTGGTGGGATGTGTGATGGCGTTACATCATTGTGTGCCGATGAAACGCTTCTCTCCACAAGGCGCGCTACATCGGTACATGGAGAAGGGGGAGAGCTGGGCCATTTTGTGTCTCTGGGCGCGCGGTCGTGACGACGTTGACACGCTCAAAATGGAAGATTTCTTTCGGGTGTTGTTTATTTAGCAAGAGAGAGAAAGAGAGAGAGAGAGAGAGAAAGAGGGAAGGAGAGAGAGAGAGAAAGGAGCAAACAAAAAAATGTTTCACCCACCCAAAACTGCTGCACAATCCAGGCACCCGTTGGCCACCCAATTGCCAACGACCGGCGGTGACTAAATTTACCATCCGCGTATCACTATCTGCTCCTGCGTGTGGCCATAAATCAATGCGACCAGACTGCAACCCAACGACACACATACACACACATATTGAACGCTCAAGTTCCGTTCGGAGCTGAGTGTGGGTGGGGGTGGGTTTAGTTTTTCACATTTATTATTTCCACCCGCTGCTGCTGCTGCTGCTGCTGCCATCCAAGACATCCGCCACCGAAGACATGTCATGAGCCCGTGGGCTCTCGAGGTTTCGGGAAATCTCGGTCCCCTCGAACCCCTCGGTGTCTTCCGGGCGTCTTCGTACCGGCACGGCAGCATCCCACACCCTAACGAGGGAAGCGAACGAACATTTGCCACATTTGCAATGCTGGTGCCGTTCCGAAATTCATTAGTCAGTGCCGGAAGAGACAGAGAGAGAGAGAGAGAGAGAGGGGGAGAGGGACGAGATGTCTCATCGTTTCGAGAAAAAGGGTGATGAAGGGAGCTGCAAGAAGGTTACGCCACGTGTTATTAACACATATTTTTTTCCTAATATATCCACACACACACCAGCTTTCTTTCTTTTCTCTTTCGAGGGGTTTTGTGTTTTCCCCTCTCCCGTTCTCACCCCCTCTTTCGCGCTCCTGTGCGTTGTACGGCCCGTTGTTGTGATGTTATTATCGTTGTCGTTATCGTTTTGTTCGCTGCCGCCTCGAGGCAGCAACAACGCTTTTGCCGGGCAAATAGTGTTTCTGCCCCGAAGCCGAGCCTCGCCGTCGTCTGCCTCCATCTGTTGCGAACAAAACTATTTGTCAACGCTCGCTCGCTTACCCCTTTCGCTCGAGCAGCGGAGGAAAAGGGGTTGCAATGTCGCTGTGTTTTTCATTTGTTTTTTTTTTTTTGGTTCAATGTTCGCCTCGTTCTTGGTGCTGTTTCGCAAACCAATCGCTTCGTCACAGACGAGTCGCCCGCTCGCAAACAGGGACCGGCTGGGCAAAGGATTTTTATTAATTTAATTTTGCCCGCACCCCCCCTCTCGGACGCTGATGATGATTGTGCCCGATCGTACCCGGGTTTCGGTTGAAAAAAAAAAAAAAAAGAGGTACATTAGTTCCGGCGGGTACGAGGCGGGCGCAACGGCAAAAGTGAACAGTTATTGCCGGTGTTACAGTGCCACCGAGCTCGCTTTTCTTTACAAAGTTCTGATTTTTTTTTGTATGTTGTCGCTATTTATTTTACGAGTGTGTGGTTCTGTTCTTTTCTCTGTGTGTGTGTGTGTGTGTGCATTGAAGAGCAAAATATTGTACCGGGCAAACAGCTAATGGAGAATGCGGTACGGTCGTAAAGGGTTTCCAGGGGGCAGTTACCGTCCGGCCCTGGGCCTGGCGCGTCGGGAGGCGTGTCCGCACACCAATGGACACGGTGGCAGCATCATCATTTATCCGACAGCGAGCAGGGTGTGTGCTGCGTCACACACTGTCAGCCAGGACCGCGTTTTTTGGAGATGACGAGGGGGGGAAAGTCCATTCGCCCGGCACAACTGCCTGTTGATAGAGTGCTGGCCCGCGCGAAAGACCGGCCGAGTTTATGCAAATAAAACCACGCTAATCCACCCGGCAGCGCTGGCCGCTGACGCCCGAAAGCCCGTCAGGTCAGCCAGAGAGAGAGAGAGAGAGAGAGAGAGAGAGAGAGAGAGACGCAGGAAGCACAGCGCTAGGACACTGCGACTGCAAGCGCGTCACCCCTTTTGTTCGCTCTCCCCTCCTGCTCGCATTGGCCGGTTACGGTTTTGCAGCATTGAAATGTCCTGTGCCTTTTTGCCGGGCTCAATTTATTACGGCCCGTACGCCCACTTTCGGAAAACACCCCTTTGCCACCGCTTGGCCACGGCCGGAGGGGGTTTTTTTTGTTGTTGCGTTGGCACCGATGGGTCACCGATCACCTGGGAGTCTATTAGGTTAGATTTTTTCGACAGCCGGGTCCTGCACAGCCAGGGCTGACCAGCGGCTGCTGACAGGCGCAATGATAGGGTGCGTGCATGTGTGTGTGTGTGTGTTAAACAAATTGCGGATATAATAACGCGCGGCCGGAATGATATATGGTGGCGTGCGTGAGATGCTGCCTTTGTTACGGACTGCACGCCCAAACTACCAACTGGTGCCCGAATGGAACCGCGCCCGGGTACGAGTAACGGTCAGGCCAGGGCCGACCACACTCGCCGAAAAGCCGCTGCCGCATAAATTGTGCCCCGCTAAACGATAGTTTTTGGTGGGTAAACAGATTGACAGCGATATCTGTGATTAGACGGCACGGGTGGGTGCGAGATTGGCCTGGTGGTGACATAGCAATATACATTTTCTGCAGTTGCAATGAAAGTTGTTGTTGGAAAGAGAGGAAGAGAGGTAGAGAGAGAAAGAAAGAGAGAGAGAGAGAGAGAGAGAGAGAGAGTTTTAAGATTCTCACTTCTGTGTAATAAGGCCATAAAAGTCTGATGTACTTCCATCAGATTTTCTGGACGAAGTTGTCAATTTGTTGGAGCTTATATTTCTGGGTAAATATTAATATCCAGACGAACAGGATTTCTTTTCATTGGAGTTTAACACGAAGTTGAACCCTTTACAACTCCCGTATGACAAGACAAATTTCATGCCTCAGTTTTCTCTTAAATTCCAGAAATCGTGGTATGCACTATATTGGGACTCATTCCAGGAGAATGTTATGAACATCCAAACAACGAAACTCTGCCTGCCAGAACCTACGCAGCCCTTACTTCACATTACCAAATGGTATGCAGAACCTTCCATACATCTGATCTACATGTTTGAGCTCACTTTGCTGGGAAGAGATGTGAACAACGTAGGATAAAGCATATGAGGAACATACAAACCCCTTTTTATTCTTCCGTACAGCAATCGAAGACTCATGAAGTCTCTACAAAATGTTATCTACTTTTTGTACTTCCTTCTCCACTCATGTTATGAAGCTTCACACCAAATAATATTACATTCTAGGAGACTCCTCGGATCTCTTGTAAAATGTCTGAGAGCAATCTGATGCAGCTTCCTTTAAACTCCCTAACTGTAATGGTCTATACATATAGCTTTGTTCTTGCGAAAGATATGACGACTCAAGCTAACTTACATATATCAATAGCAATCTTCTTACAGCAATCATCAGTCTCGTGAGCAACAGTTGTCTTTGAGTGGAAGATTATTTCGCTGGAAAGATGAAAGTATCTGAAAGAAAGAAAAAAAAAACGGTTTACTCATAATGGATTGGAATAACTATGCATCATTATAGATCTCTAGTAGTTTCATGAGATGTCTCAAAACATTGGGTACTTCTGTTGGACCAACTAATAAATTGAAGACATTTGAATCAAGCCTAATGTCAGACACTCCAGACAATACTAGAATACTCGTGGAAATCACACGTCCCTGGAGAGATGTTAACCCTGGAGGTTATTAATTGAAATTTGGCACAACAAATCATCTATAAGATCGCAACTCATTACGTTCTGTGTAAATACCCCCCAAAAAAAAAAGGATATCTCTTACCAGCAGCAAGAAATTCCTTTGGCAAATCCGTACCACAGTCCTCCATCGTAACCGCCAACGATTGTGGTCTATTAATTGGAACTCTGTTTGCGCTTTGGAAAGATAGCGTTTGGCTCGGCCCGCGGCAGCCTACGAGGCACGGTAGGAAAACCTCAACAAACGCTAAGAAGGACATGAAAGCAATCAAATAATATCCTCCAAAGGAGGAGAGAGCAACGGAAAAAAAGAATACAGCTAGAACCTTCCACCTCAACGTACCTGGTGCTGGATAATTGGTTGTTTATTGATGTTTATATACCACCATCCGGACGCGTTTTACCCGGCAGATAATTTACACTCCACGAGGCACGGTGGATGTGTAGACACCTTTTTTTTTATTGTAGTTCTTCTCTTCTCCGAAACCGAAAAATCGACACACCTTTTTCCCTCCCGGCTATATTCCCGGGGTTTGCTGCTGCGCCTGCATCAATCCACTTCCTGCCTTACAGTGGGTACAGGCTACTCCCAACAGCCAAGCATACACGCAAAGCGCGTGTTTGTCCTCTCCTTTTATAAAAAAAGCGAACTCTTTACAGCAAATTCTTTTCCCACTTCTTTGTTGAAATAAATAAATAAATAAATAAATTTATCGGTTGATTGGTTTGGTTTTACAAAAAACGATACACACACACAAATGGAACTTCCACACGTACCCATGTCCGTGAAACCCATGCAACGGCTTTATTTTCCCCCGGGCAGGCAGGCTCTGGGACCCTCTTCTCTTGCTGGTCGCACCCTGCCGTTCGCCGTTCGGCCCGGGTGCGAAATCAGATCACATACGTGTTGATGATTTTCGGTCGATGATCAGTCATTAGCCGATTGAGCACCGGGGCTTTGCTGTAATTGATCCCATTGGATTGGGCCCTTCAGCTGTTACCGAACCGAGCTGTGCGTGCGCTTTATCGCTTTGGAGAAGGGTCAGGCTCGGTCCGATCGGGGCCCGGGGATTACTTCTGCAATCGATCTGCCGGTTTAACATCCGCCCCGGCGCGGATCCGTGCGTGCGCTACGGACACGGAACGGTTAGTTTTTGCTGAGGTTGTCAACCCAGGTACCGAGGCAAACACACCCCTGCCGTCCTCGAAGAAAGACAGCACACAGAAAAACACCTCACACACATGAGGTGTTTCAGGTGATCCTTTTGGGCCATTCTCGTGGCTCGGTGACCTCAAACATCACCAGGGCGAGGGTGACCCATTTTCCGGTGGTTTTTATTTTTTTTTTTTCGGTGATGTTTTGCGGCAGAGGCATTCGGGGCTAACCGCCCTTCGGGCTACCGACGTGAGCTAAATTGCGTGGGAGAGATGACTTTACCCGGAGAAGCCGTTCCCGCACGTCACCGGCTCACCGCAGGGGTCAATTGTGTGTGTCTACGCTATCTGCGATTAACTGCTCCGGCATTCGGGCTCCCGGGGTCCCTCTAACTACTCCTCTGTGTGTTTCTTTGCAGCCTGGCAACCTTTTGCCAGTTCTCGGTAGCGCTCGGACGTGTCCCGACGACAGGTATTCCGGGACCGATCGGTGGCCGAACACAAAAGCGTCACATAAAATAAAGGTGTTCCTATTTACGGAAGGACCCATTCTTTCCCATTGCCAACGACCGCAGCCACCAGGTCCTGTGCGGTGTTTATGGCGGGGCCGGCTAGGGACCTCGAGCACTGGGCGACGAGATCGAGAAGAAAAGACGAAGAAGACGTTAAAACCAACAAACCAACCAGAAACCTTTACATCTCTATTCGGCCCCGGACGACCCTGTGCGGCACTCCAGGAAACGCACGGACGTTCCTGGTACAGATAGCAGGATGAGGTCTTCGATTGTGGTGCTGCTGCTGCTTCTGCCAGCAAGATCTCTTCCCAGGACACCGTTTAGGCTCTTCAGGGCCCGCAAAAAGGTACTCCCTGCCGGGCCCGGGTCTGACTTCCACCGTCTGCCGAACACCCTGCGGGGGGGGGGGGGGGGGAGGCACCCGTTTAGTGCGTTTAGTGTGCTGCACAGGCACAGCCTGCAGCACGATGATTCAATAAGCGGCGAACCTCTTATCGTTTTGCGTTCGCACGTTTCGCACCACCACGTTCGCAAGGCATTTCAATTCCAGCGATTCGTCTCGGGTCGTAAAAAAAAAAAAACGTCCCGCTCCCGCCCGCCCTTGTGCGTCCTGCGCTTGGGCCGTCTCGCTTGGCAACGGCGTACGAGCGCGCGCGCGCGAACTCTGCTCCGGTGTTGCCGCCCCGGCTGGCAGCTAATTTGACGTCTTCGAGACGCCGCCAGCCGTTGCCAGTTGGCTAACAAGTGTTGCTGCGCGATCCTGCCGCTCTTCCCCTTCCCTTTGGAACAACCAACTTCCAGAGGGGAGGATGTGTAACAGCCCGATATGACAGGGCCGCGCACCACCCGGTAGCATCCAATTAACACCCCTTTTATAATTCTCTTCGCACAACAATTTCTACCCTTGCCCGCTCGTTCCCCCGTTTGCCGGTCGGCCCAGCATCCTTCCGCGAAGCACCCCCCCCCCCCTGGTACAAATTGGAAGCGCGCGGAACGATCATTAAACGTGGCTACACGGACCTGAACCTTGAAAAAGGGGTCGGGCGACTAAATGGCTCTGGAATGAATTCATTAAATAATAACCGATGATGCCCCCGAAGTGAAACACAAGGGCGTTGAAACAAGGGCAGAAGTTTTGGGGAAAGATTCTTCACACACACACGCGCGCCCGTACACGTGGAAACGCACTCAGAGCCGTGTACCTTTAACGTTTGATCGTCTTCCGCCTGGGGCGGCGCGTTGATGCGCTCTAATGTTAGCTACATTGTAATGGACGGAAGCATCGTCGGCGGGCACATACACACACACACACACACACGCTCGAGCACCCTCCTGAAGTGGCTGGTACTTTGAAGTGAAGTGCTCCAGTGTGCTGAAGATGTGCCCCCAGCTAGCTGGCTACGGATGGGGACCGCTGCCGAGGTGTCAACCGAAACGAGCCGTCCAATGTCCCTTAGTCACACCGAGCTTCTTCCCAAGGTACGCTCGCTTACTGCACCCCGCACGCACGCACGCAGACAGGCTATCATCCTACCGTGACAGATTAACTCTTTTACTCTATTATGTTATTTAGGTCTTTTACACACCCTTTTTACGGGTGCAGTTACCCGTCCCATCCTAGCTGTGCTGTTACCTATTAGTTCCTATTGCGCGCTGCAATCCGTTATGCTGTGTCGAACTTTTTTGTTGCTGCTGCTGCTGCTTCTCTCCCTGTCCTCGCTTCCGAGCCGTGTCAGATACTTCATCAGCACAACTACTTACCTTCCCACCCCGCGTCCCACGGTGCTGGTTGCTCTGGCAAAGGCTGAAGCGTCCTCGAGAACGCTTCACAAGCTTGTAACAAGGCGTAAAGGGGTTAAGCGGATACGGTGCCCGAAAACGGGCAGCAAACGTTTAGTGCAGGGATTGTTTTTTTCCCCCTTCCGTGTTCTTCCCGCCTATCTCTCCCCTCTTCCCTTGCGCTTGTGTGTGTGTTTATGTATTTTTTTTTGTAGTTGTTGCTGCTCTCGCTAGTCTCTTCGTGTTACGTATCAGACCCTTGTTCAAGGTGCAAAGGATGGCTTTCTGGGATGCCACTGTTCATTTCCCGGCGTCTTCAAAACGGCGCACGCTCAAGCACTTTCCCCCTTTTGACAGGGCGGTCCTGTCTTGTAGCGCGAAAGTGCCGTCGAGGCGCGCTCAAAATGAACGAGCTCAAGATGCATTACGAAAACGATCGCGATAATGAAGATGATGATCCATGCGCTCCAGAAGTGGCAGTGTTTTGCTGGCCCCGAATTCTTTCTCAAAACACCAAATTGAATTGTAACAATTGCTGCCTACAGCTGCCGAACACACGCTTCTTCCCTTCCGCTTGGCATTGCTGGAAATTGAAATTCCAGATTTGTGCGACAACTGCAACAGTAACTGCCTTTTTTGGTGCCGCAGAACAAACCCTCGACAGCTTGACCACAGATGAGCACGCCGTTGCCCTTGGAGCCGTGGAGCGATAGCTTCATCTAGTGACCCAGCAGGGAGGCCCCGCAAGGTTTCGCAAAGGCTATTGAGCAATGCTGGACCACTTGCCAGGGGTTTCGGCCGGGGTGAAAGTTCGGCGAAAAGCCGACCCGGACACCGTCCACACATGCCGGCCGGACTCCCACTGCGTGTGTGTGTGTGCCGATCGTTTGCTGCTGCCGTGAGGATCGTGTACCGCCGGCCATGTGGCCCAGCGGGTGCGGGGACACTTGATGATGGGCCGATTGGTCACGGGGTTGCCCGGAGCAGGTCGAGCCGGGGCTCGGGTTTCGGACAGCTTCGCCCTTGCCAATGGTGCCCGTCCCGACAACTGCTGTGCGACTAACCTGGCAATCATTGCGTCTTAAATCTGTTCCCTACATCCCCGGGACCGCTTGCCACCGCTTCGTCCTGGCCAGCACAGCACAACACCCCGGCAAGGTCATGACCATTTGCGCTCGGCAGCTTTACAGCGCAACAATGCCCTGACGGTGGCGGAACAAAAGGGGCCCCTTTTTGGGCAAAAGCTTGCTAACGAAACTTAACCTCGACCTCCAATTATAACTTACACTGGCTGCATACTGCTCCCGACCCCCACCCGCTCCCGAACCCCTTTTGGGCTTCGCTTCTGCAAGCTATTCATCGTTTGTTGCGGTGCGCTATCCGGTTCGAAGGACCAATTTGCGAACAGATGCCAGTAGGTTTGCGTGCCGCCGATTGCAGCGCGATTGGGCAAACACGTTCGGCCGCTTCCGCTCGGCCATTTGCAAACCTGCCCCAAGGACTCCCCCGGGAGGGGGGCGGAACTGACCATTTAGCGCCATTAGCAGCGTCACTACACGCAACACGCTTTCTCGCGCGCGAACCCGGGACAATTTGCAGCAAATGAGCTGCGCTGCGGAACAATGCAATGCATGCCGCACACATGCCTCTTCCGTTCTGTTGTTGTTTTATTGTGCCTCGTTTTTTTTTCTTTCTTTCTTTGCTGTTCATTGCTGCTGCCCATGTTTTCACCTGCGAGTCTGCTTTTGTGCTGCACAGAATAAAAACCGGGCAGGTTTGCACAATCGAAATCAAACACGGCGAATTTGCGTGTCATGCGCAGTGTAGCCCGCTGCATTGATGGCAGGAGGATGGTTGGGCTGCTACCAGAGCCGGTTTGCAAGGCATGGAAATCACTCACTACCCCGCTTTTGTGCTCGCACGCAGCCTTCTTCCTTATCCCTCTCCCTCCTCCCCCCCTAACAAAGCAGGGGCCTTCCGGGATGGTGGAGAAGTTGTAACTTAATTTGACCCTTTATTCGTTACGCTTCTTCGGGGCGCAACAACATGGTCAGCAGACAACAGCGGGCACAGCAGAAGACGAAAGTAAACACCAACGAGAGATAGAGAGAGAGAGAGAGAGAGAGAGAGAGAGAGAGAGAGAGAGAGAGAGCAAAAAAAGTAACAGCAAAAGGGAAAAAGGATGTAAATTGGAAAGCGATATGGATCGCTTCTGAAAAAAAGGTTAGCTTCTGAAAGACCCCGCGGGGCTGGTTTGGATTACACTTGCAGTTGCGGAGGAATCTGCTTCTGCTGCTGCTCTTCCTCGCCTTCTTCGTTCGTTTGAAGTTTCGCTCCTATGCTGTCGGCAGGGCAGCAAATGATTCGAGAACATCAAAGCAGCGTACTTTTTTCTTTTTGTTGGGATGGCAAAAGTTTTGTCTCCAGTGTGACCGGCCCAACAAAATGAACTGACGCGCACCAACCCGCCCGTGTGTGTGTGTGTGTGTGTGTGTGTGGGCTAAGTAAGTTCGTAATGTAGGATAAGCTGCCCGACGAGGTAAGTAGCGCAAAGAAGGTCATAATTCTCCATGTAATCCACAAGTGACTTTTGCCCTCCCCCCCCCGTCGGATCGTAATGAGCAATCAATTAGGTGAAAGTGGGGAGCAGAGGGAGGATAAAAAAGAAAGATAAACTGTTTGGACAAGACACAGGACGATGGACGAGAGGTGTGGAAGATTTGCAAGCGCTAGGGCAAAGTTTGGTTTGAAATTTTTCACCAACTCCCGTTCGGTGGAAGCGCAGCATCAGGCAGAGGCAGGCAGAGCGGAAGATAACAGTCTGCTTGGAGCGTTGAGTGATAGCGCGCGGTTTACTAGAGCCGTGTGTAAGCGTGCCGCTTTGCTGCGGCACAGGATATAGGTGCGGCTTTTTCTCGAACGAAATCTTCCCCCGCGGGACCGGCTGTGTGTGCGTGTCTGCAGAGAGAAACTTTTAATATATTGCGCTGGCTTTGCATTGTCTTTGAGATTCCTTTGAATTCAGACTTTGTAACATGTTTCAGTTATTTACACTTATTTGGATACGAAAGTTTACGTATGTTTCAGAAATGCGATACTGAATATTTGCATTGAAATACACATTTGGGAAGAAGCACATCTTACAAGCTAGAAGCAATCAGTACTGGAGGAATGAGACCAAGACGTGAAGATATTATGAACTACAGCTATACTAATAGCAAGTTATACCGCGAGACGCTTATAGACCAAGTACCTAAGACAAAGTGTCCGAGACAAGGAAACATTCTGGAATAGGCTTCCGATTGGAATTAACTGGCTTACGATTGGAAATAAGGACATCGATGAGGACATTGAAATGAAGTAAACGTAACAACATGGAAAACAATACTTGGTAGAAGTACAATGTTTTGAAGATATACATCAACAGAGCAGATACCAATATCCAAAATATGTCACAAATACTAGTACCGTTGCTTGAGCATCATACGGTGGTTGGATTTATTTGTTGGAAACACTTTTTATATGTATAGCAATATCTTTACTTCACCAAGAACTTACCATTACCAAAGGATCCTTAGGACGATGTCAGAAGTTAGAGTTTAGATCCTATGCCTCAGACATAATCAAACTCGTTGACAAGCTTGATGATGGTTTCTCAAGATATTGAGATATTGATACCTATTTTACTGTATATGCCTTTGATTCTTTCTTTATTTCGTTAGATTAGTTCAATAATTTGTCGGATGTAATCAAAACCTTTTTGAAATCCATTGGAAACTGCAATAGGACTTGCAACATTATTTCACGTTATTAGGTTCCGACATTGGTTAGTCAAATTGAGCATATCCTTTGATGCTCCAAAAACCTACGCTACGATACACAGCGAAGTTCTACCAAACTCAAACAAATATGCGAAAATACCGATACATGCTTCGGTACGAATTTGATACATCATGTTCGGGAACATATGCGCATACTTCCCTCCAATCGGTGAAAGAACCGAATAAAAAGATGCAGAATTACCGGTCGTGTGATAAAAGATACCAGAATCTGGAAAACCTGAAATCTGGTATCGAAATAATGAGTGGAAAAAAAACGGGAAGAATATCTGCAAACGATGATACTAGAGTACAGTGCCGGAGCCGGGAACACGAGACTAGATCTAGAGGGAATAAAAAAGGATCAAAGGGTATAATCAAGTACAGTGCCTAAGAGGCGATTGAAGATATCGAAAAGGGTAGGAGTAGGATTAATCAAGACAAGCAGGCAAGGATAATGACTTGGGACGAAAGCGCCGAGATTTGCATCCACCCAGCCATAGTTACTTGGCGTTCGTACTGTGCCATTTTAACGAATACTTATTAGTGAAATTAGCATCCCAATATCAAATCCAAATATTGGAAAAACGGCAACAACAATACTGACAACAACAAAGGACACCAAACCTTTCCCTGCCTGCCGCTCTGGGTGAGCCAGCATTAGAGTGATTAAAACGCGGTGCCACAGTGGCCGGAAAGAAGGCAACCAAAGCTAACACAGGCTGTGCATTTCCCATTGGCAAAGAAACCGCCATCGCTGGCATTTCACAACACCGACGAAATAAAACGTAAAACAGGAGACACAAAACAGGCACGATTGTAATTAATGACAACATTACGCTGCTCCTGGGTTTTTTTTTTTTTTGTTCCAGCCCGGCCCGGGAAACGGGAATCTTTGTTGGCCCCTGTTTTAGTTAGTGAATTTCTCAACTGGTAGAGAGAGGAACGTCTGTACTGATTGAACGCTTGCGCTAGACTCATTCTTTATTCCTTGTTTCCTTCATTCGTCCCCTCAATACAATTCCCAAGCAACAAATTCAAGTGACAGAAGGTCATATGTTTATACCGTACAAATTCATTACTCAACATAGCCGCCCCCCGTTGAAAGGTAGCTTTCAACCCTTATTACGAAACCTCTCTTTCTTCCTTCTGTCCGGGCAGTATGCAGATCTTGGTGATGGCTCTTCTGTAAATTCCATCCTTCGTTTTCACATCAACCACTCGAACCAAGCCGTCATCGCCAGGATAAATCTTCAGCACTCGGCCGAAGCGCCATTTGAGAGGGGGAAGGTTGTCCTCCTTCAGCAGGACCATAGTGCCCTCCCGAACGTTGTCTCGCCTTGAAGTCCACCGGGTACGCGGATGCAAACCAGACAAGTAGTCTCGATTCCATCGCTTCCAAATCCGCCGAACATACTCCTGCAATTGTTGATAGCGGTCCAGGCGGTTGCCTGGAATCTCAGCATAAGATGGCTCAGGGACCGATGTAAGCGCCCGTTGAATCAAAAAATGACCCGGTGTCAGAATTTCCAGGTCCTCTGGATCGTTGGAAAGTGCAGTTAACGGTCGCGAGTTCAAACAAGCCTCCACTTGAACTAAGATAGTTTCCAGGTCGTCTCGCCGCAAGATACTGGATCCTATCGTCGCCTTGAGATGCCGTTTAAGCGACTTCACTGCGGCCTCCCAGATCCCACCGAAATGGGGTGACCGCGGAGGGATGAAGTTGAAGGTGATCCCTTCCGTTCCGCAGTAAGTTGTAACAGCATCCTGATGTTGTTGTTTCTGGAACAGCTCATACATCTCCTTGAGCGCTCGATCAGCTCCCCGGAAATTTTTGGCGTTGTCGCACTGGATTACGGATGGTTTACCGCGACGAGCTATGAAACGCTTCAATGTAGAAATGAAGGCTGGAGTAGACAAATCGGCAATAAGCTCCACATGTACTGCCTTGATCACAAGACAGACGAAAACAGCAACATAGCATTTGATTGGAGCAGCCTTCTGGTTGGTTTGTCTATAGAATAATGGACCACACAGATCCACACCAGTGTTGTAGAATGGGAGAACTGGGTTTACGCGTTCGCTGGGCAAATCTCCCATGATTTGCTCTGCCGTTGTTGGTTTGGATCGGAAACAACTTACACACTCATATACGACCTTTCGTGCCAGGTTGCGTACGCGAAGGGGCCAGAATCTCTCACGCAGGCTAGATATGAGCTCTTGTTGTCCCGCATGCAGATATTGTCGATGATAAGAACGCGCAATCAGTAGGGTCAATGGGTGAGAAAACGCTAAAATTATCGGATGTTTGCGTTCATACGAAACAGGCGCGTTTCGCAAACGACCACCCACACGTAGGATACCCTCTTTCAGAATAGGTGTTAGCGTTTTCAGTTTTGAGTTCGACTTGACCGCTCCAGTTTGACGAACATCCCGAAGCTCCTCAGCAAAGGTTTCTTGTTGGGCCAGACGAACGAGCGTTAGAGACGCTGACACTAATTCATCTATTTTTAGAAACCCCTTTCGTAGATTTCCGCGGTGTGTCGGTTGACAATTGTACATGAATCGCAGCAGATATGCCGTAAGTCGCACCAATTTTTCGTAAGATGAAGAAAGATCGAATAGAAAATTTGGCGGTACCTGTTGAGATGTGGCTACAATCGATCGCTCTTCCAAATCTTCCGAGGAAATTTCAGTATTGGGTTTGTTCGTAGGCCAAGCTTGACTTGGAAGATGCAACCATGAGGGCCCTTGCCACCAAAGTTGGGAATCCATGAGCTGCAAAGGCATCATTCCCCTGGAAATAATGTCAGCTGGATTGTGCTCGCTGGCCACATAACTCCAAGGCATCTTGTAGGTTTGGTGCTGGATTTCCGCAACTCGGTTCGCAACGAACTGTTTCCAACGGGAAGGACTGCTTGAAAGCCAATGAAGAACTATCGTTGAATCAACCCAGAAGTTGATTTTAAGCTCCAATTTCACCCCTTGCTTCACCTTCTGCCATAAGTGTGATAGTAACAACGCTCCCGACAACTCGAGCCGTGGAAGGGACACGTTTTTCTTCCGTTTGGTATTAGGTATCGGTGCCACCTTTGACTTAGCACATAACAACCGTACTGAGACTTGGCCATCGGACGATTCTGCTCGTATGTAGATACAGGCGCCATAAGCCCGTAGGGAAGCATCACTAAATCCGTGAGCTTCAATTCGCACTGTTCCACCAATTGCTCGTCGTGGAATTGTCAAGCTAGTCAGATCAGCGAGTTGTTCTCTGAAGCGCAACCAGAATTGTTGCCGTTCAGACTCCAAAGGTTCATCCCAGGTATTTTCGTTCTTCCAGAGCTCCTGCATGAAACACTTTGCTACTACAATGACTGGTCCTAACAGTCCAAGAGGATCGAACAACTTAGCTGAGTCTGATAACGCAATGCGTTTGGTGATGATTTCTGATTCCTTCCAACCAGGCACACTAAACCCTAGCTGGTCCGATGATGGCATCCATCTTAAACCCAAAGCCTTGATGGATGTGCTGCGATCGATGTTCAAAACATCTCCCTCGATTTGTAGTTCAGCTGGTATTTGCTCCAGTAACTCAGACGAGTTTGAAGCCCATTTGCGCAGGTGAAATCCTGCCGATTGTAGAAGCTGATTTATTTCGCTGCAAATAATCCGGCCATCTTCAACAGATTCCACACCGGTGATCATGTCATCCATGTAAAAATCTTGCTCGAGGACCTTGGATGCCCTGGGATATCTTGTTTCTCCTTCCTTAGCCAACGCTTGCAGACAACGGGTGGCCAAGTAAGGTGCGCAGGCTGTGCCGTACGTAACGGTTTTCAGCTGATAGATGCGAATTCTATCATCAGCAGATTCTTTCCACAGGATGCGTTGAAGTGGACGATCGGATTCCTTCACCCAAATTTGGCGATACATTTTTTCAATGTCAGCCAAAATCGCAAATCTGGGTACTCTAAATCGGAGTAACAACGACAAAAGATCATCTTGCACTGAAGGTCCCACCATCAGTGCATCGTTGAGGGATACCCCTGTATCAGTAGAACTGGATGCATCAAATACGACTCTTAGCTTAGTCGTGAGGCTGTCGGGTCTTACTACACAATGATGCGGCATGTAATATGTCTTTCCAATGTCATGGCGGTCAGATGGAATTTCTTCCATGTGTCCTAGATCGAGATACTCCTGTAGGAATTTAGAATATTCCTGCTTCAATTTCGAGTCGATATTTAATCGCCTACAGAGCGATTGTAGCCGCCGTGATGCAGCTTCATAAGAGTCACCTAGTTGATTAAGCCTTTCAGTACGCGTTGGTAAGGCTACCACGAAACGGCCTTCGTGGTCTCGTGAAGTTGTTTGTACAAATGCTGCCTCACACTCAGCTTCCTCGACGGATAACATCGCAGGGGAGTAGCAGCCTTCCAGTTCCCAAAACCGGCTTAGTTGGTCATTCAGCGTCATGACGTTGAGCACTAAGGAAGAGTGTGTTAGACCTTGGCTTACCTGACCTGAGACAATCCAACCCAGCTCCGTGTTTTGCAGTAGTAGTTTTGGGCTATTCAACCGAAGAATGTTACCCAAAAGTAGATCGTTGTAACCTTCTCGCCCAATAAGTAGATCAATTGGCCCTGGCTCATAGAAATGAGGATCCGCCAACGTCACTCCCTTCGGTAGGTTCAATCCTTCCGGATTGACTGCATGTGCTGGCTGGTCCCACGTCACTTCTCGCAGCACATGGAACTTCCAGCTTGCCTTGAAGGTAGAGCAGTGAGAGTGGATAGCAAGGCTCACAGAATGATGAGACGAATGCTGTGCCTTCCCTATTCCACCAAGCAGATGATGCTCGTTCCTCTTCTGGACTCTCAACAGCTGTACCAATCGTTCCGTAACAATGTTGATCTGTGAACCTCCATCCAGTAAAGCTCGAGCCCAGATACGTGTTCCGTCAACATTCACTACTTGTACCATTGCTGTTGGTAACAGGATTATTTTTTCGAAATTGTTGCGCGCACAATGTTGAACAATAGAAGCCGGTGTAGCTGCTTCTGCATTTGATGTAGACGGCAGTGATGACGCTGATGCTAATGACGACTGATCAATTGGAGAATTCGGTTTGTGAAGCATCGTATGATGATTTCGCTGACATACACGGCAAGATCCGGACGAACAATCCTTTCGCTGATGACCCGCCGACAAACAGTTAAAACACAACTGTCCGTTCCTCACTAGCTCGTGTCGCTTTTCCACAGATGCATTTCGAAACACTTCGCACAGGTACGCAGCATGTGAAGCCCTTTTGCAGAATGAACAAACCTTTGTGGCCGGCTTAACCACGCTGTACACTTCGTTGCGGGTTTTCATTCTGCCTCCAGCTGTTGTTGCTTCACTTGTTCGATTCCTGTCTGGAGCCATGGCTTGCAAAACAGTTGCTTGGCTGCGAAGGAATTTCATGATCTCGTCATACGTGGGAACATTGGTTGAGCTATGATGTATTTCCCATTGTTTAAGTGTGGCCAGGTCTAATTTAGCGCAGACCATGTGAGCTAAGAGCACGCTCCATCCTTCCGTGGCCACTCCCATTCTAGTCGTCATTTTAACACCACGCTCAAAACTGTCAATTAAAGAAATCAGTGATTCGTATGATTCCTTTTTCATGTGTGGTATCGCAAATAATCCATCAAGATATCGTTTCACCACTAGCTTTTTGTTTTCGAATCGCGATTTCAATACTTCCCAGGCAACAGAATAATTTGCGTCGGTGATTTCGATGTCTCCTACTACGTTAAGAGCATCCTTTTGAAGAGAGCCTTTTAAGTATCGTAGCTTGTCTACGTCGGCTAAATTCTTATTGCGATCAATAAGACTGAGAAAGGCATCTCGAAACGGTAACCAATCTTCCATCTTTCCATCAAAAGTTGGCAAGCGCATTTCGGGAAGTTTTGTGTGTGGCATGGTATCGCGTGTTGGTGTGGAAACTACACTTGATGACAAGTTTCTTTCAATTGCCAATGAAAGCTCAAAATGGCGGTTCTCGAAAGAGGCGTACTCTTCTTCTTCTTGTTCGAACTGTGCATTGGAAGAAGAAACCAAATTGTTGGTGTGCCATGTTTCATATTCCGTGGATAGCATCGACAAGCGTGACGCACATCCTTTCAGAAAAGCGGCATCCGCTCTTGTTGCATGCTGTAGTGCTTGATCAATGCGGTCCAGCCTTTGGTCGAAATGCTGACGCATTCGCTTTCTTTTCTCCGCCAGCATTGCTGCTGTTGGAAAAGTAGGACTTGAATTTACTGATTCAAAACCTGCAAACTCACTCTCCGAAGCTTCTCTTGCCACGGCTGCCCTCAGTATTGGATTGGCTTGGACATGATCGCTGTCTGATGCAGCTTGCACATGTGATACACGATGCGATGCGTCTTGTTCCTCAAACGCCGCCGACGTCGTTGGAACTGGTGAACCAGGCATTTTCACTTGTAACAAAAAACACTTTTCACAACACTGAATGTTCGTAAAATAGTTCAATTTGTCCCGTACTCTACCTGTAGAATTTGTTCAAACCACGCGGTTTTATTGTTCGCACACTCACGCACACACCCGGATTAACACACGCGGAACTTTGCTTTACCCGAGAAGAGAGAATTGTTCACTCGCGCACACGCTCACTCCGTTTGAATAACGCGCGCGAACCTTTATCTTAACCCGAAAAGAGAGAATTGTTCACTCGCGCACACGCTCACTCCGTTTGAATAACGCGCGCGAACCGTATTGTTCACAATACGTTTGTTAGCACCGACCACGTTTTCCACGAATTAAAACGTTCGATATGCCTTAAGCAGGGAACTTGCCTCCTTGCACTGAAAACACTTCTTGCGTATTCGAACGACTGATGATCGATCACAAGCAAAAGATACCGTACCGACCGCGTTTCCACAGATTGAAAACGTTCGATGTACGTGTATAGGGAACTTGCTCACCTACACTTGAAACATACAACTTTGAATTCAATGTTCACTAACACTTGAACAATGTATTGTTCAACAAGCGTCCAAAAGACTGAGGCTTGACCGTCAGAAACAATAACTGGCACCGACCACGTTTCCACGTATTGAAAACGTTCGATATGCTTTGTACAGGAACTTGCAAACCTGCACTGGTAATTTCTTGTGAATTCGAACGGCAGCGGTTCGACGACACACAATAATGTATCGCACCGACCACGTTTCCACAGATTGAAAACGCTCGATGTGCGTGTGTAGGTAACTTGCGCACCTACACTGGAACAAACGATACCACCAACGACGTTCCACGAATTGGAAGTCAGGTACTCGGTTTGTGGGGACACTTGCACTCCCGCACTGAAGCTACACAACACTTCTCACCGAAAACGTTCTACACTTTGAACGCTCGATGCACCAAATGTTGCGTATCTGGACTTCACAATTAAGCCACTTGTGAAGTGCACGATCTAACGCATGCGTATGCTCAAGTATGAGCCTGTCCGAACGCGCACAGCTATTTTACACGCACACTGAATGTCCTAGTGTCCAACTCACACTGTGACACTCGCGCGAACAATACACTGCCGTTATGCACACTTCCTCAATCTCTCTACGAGTATCGAAACAGCAAACGCACAATACACTGCCACTAATGCACCCGTGTGCAACGAATTGTCGTTATCTCGATAGCCAATTCTATCCGGTTCTACGAAGGACCATAATGTTTTAGTTAGTGAATTTCTCAACTGGTAGAGAGAGGAACGTCTGTACTGATTGAACGCTTGCGCTAGACTCATTCTTTATTCCTTGTTTCCTTCATTCGTCCCCTCAATACAATTCCCAAGCAACAAATTCAAGTGACAGAAGGTCATATGTTTATACCGTACAAATTCATTACTCAACAGCCCCTTTCTTAAACGCTCGATTAATCGCACATTCACTCTCGCCTGTGCACTGTCGCTCAATCCGAACGGCAAACACGCACAACAGCGCGAGGGCTTTTTTACATACGCAGCTTAGCGCCCGGGTACCGCTCGCACCGAATTAAAAACAAACGAAATGCGTGTCAAGGTGGCAGACAAAGGAGCAGCCAGCCAGTAGCAGCAGCCAGCAGCAGCAGGAGCTGTCTAGCTTATGCCAGTGAACCTTACAAATACGTCACACAGTGACACGGCAAATACGCTGCTCGGTGCGCCCAGCCTCGGGGAGGGGGTTAGGTGTTTTAAATTTTTTGAAATGTTGCAGTTTTATAAACCGGGCGCTGAGGTTCTTTGGACTGCTAGGTTTTGCGTGTGTGGCGAGGAACCTTTTTTCGGCAGTTGCTAGCGCTCGCCAAAGAAAAACGGGAAGGGTTAGGCTGGGGGATAAGCTGTAAAATTAATTGAACTATCGGCATGGATGGGTGGATGTTGCAAAAAAAAAACGTGTTAATTGATGCCTTCGAGGTTTTTTTTTTTCGTTCGTTTGTTGGGTCATTTTCAAAACTGTAGAGCACAAACAAAAAATCGGAAAACCCATCGACTAGATTTGGACTCGTCTTAAGCTTAAGCATCTTGCAACCATTTATCCGTCGATTAGATCCCTTTGTGTCAACCTTCTTATACCTCTCTCTTTCTCTCTGTCTGTCTCTCTCGCTCTCCCTCGGCAGTGTTATATTTGCTACACAACTTCAGGGTTCAAGTTCCCCCGGCAGCCTCGAATGAATGAAAGTTTAAACAACGGCAAAACGAACTCATTCACCGATGCACTAGAGCCAAAACAGCAATTTGATCGCTGAATGACTGAATGCGAGTGAGTGACGCCTGCCGTCCTTCCGAGGGTTAGGGGTGAACCCCTTTGCTGCTTTTTTTTTTGTTATTCATTCAACACCGCCGCCCGTCCGTGGCCCGAAACATCATATGTTTGCTTTCCGAATTAAATGCTATTTGGATTAATCTCAAAAACATATTTTATTACTTCCCCCTCCCCTTCACCTTCCCTTCCCTTCTCAGATTACACATTCCCTGCCATTCCCCTGTTGCTACTCCATCCGAGTAATCTGACCGCGCTGCTCAATCGTATCGGCCTGAAAACCCTTCGGGCAGGATTCTCGACGACTCCTGTTCCCCGTTCGCCTTGCTTTTCACTCCTTAAGGCGAATGTAACTGCGTGTGTGTGTGTGTGTGATTCACTTTTCCGCAAGGCCTTCTTCCTTCGCACCCAAACGGGTTGGGGTGTACCCTTTTTTTTTTTGTTGGCCCCGGAAACCCGGCCACCGAACACAGGTTTCGAGCGGCCGCACGCACCACCGTCCCGAGTCCGAGCCATTAATCCGATTCAAATGAATATCAATTTAACGCCAGGTTCGGTTTGTTCGGGCCCCGCAGGCACCAATCCACACACGGAAGCCCTTTGGCATGGGAGGTGCGGGATTTTCAGGCTCTAATCTGATTTTGCACCGCCGGGTTCGCCGCTTTCGCCGGCGCGTCTAAGGAACGCATCAACACGCACGCACACACCATTCGGTGGGAGCGGTGAGCTTCCACAGCACCAAAAAAAAAAAAAAAACTGGAGCGAAGGGTCGCTCGAAAGACAACGACGCGTCGAGATAATTAGAAAGCCAAACAAGGTTTTGCCCAAAACCGTTCGCTCGAATCAATCGAATCGATGTGTAAATAGACCGAGTTCGGTTTCGGTTCGTTGCGCGTTTGCCGCACTCGGGCACGAGAGTTTGCCTGGTGATTTGTAAACCATTGCTTTCCGCTTGTCTTGTCGAACGCGTTCGGTCGGAAGTGTTGCGATTGCTTCCTTTGCGTTTGGGAAGTCTTTATGTTTCCTCCGTCCGCTTTTACGATACGCGCGTTGGTGCGATTTATCTGGGCGCATGATTCGTACGATGCTTCTGATGCTCGCCGACTATCTATCTGATGCTCGTAGAGATGCGATATGCATATGTTGTGTACAGTCTAAATATGTTCTCCTAATGTATATACATACCAGCTCGCTTCCGGATGTATAGGTGGCGCTACATCGCGAATGTCTTGTTGACAGTTCAGAAAGAATCATGACCCTTCATTTATCTGCTCTAAAAGATTCATCAGCCGTTTTTTTCATTATGATTTTTTATGTCTAGAATTAATGGTTCTCAAATACGTATAATTACAAAGTAATTACAATGATGCATAAGTCCTTGTAGGTCATGACTCTTCAAGTCTAAGACTCACGGTTCTCAGCAAAAAATTGATTAATTATGCAAGACTCTTTAGTAGAGTTAACTCAATTATGCTTGAATCAATTCAATCAGCTGTGCAGGTTAACTCTGAACGGAAGAGTTTTAATGATGAGTTGGATCTATAATTCACTCTTCAAGAGTTATCAACGTTAATGTTGACATACAGTGGTAAAACTCAGAGATAACTCCAGTACTCTGAAAAGAGTTAACAAAGAGGTAACTAGAAGGCAACAAAGAGCTACATCACTAATGAGTCAAATGAGTCAATTTTCACACCACTAATGCATGCATCAGATCGTTACAAAAATACTCCATAACTATGTATTATAAACATAAGCTGTAGCTCGAACTTGACTTATTACCTCTGTCCTGTGACTCACTCGGTAGACGCCCCTTGCAAAGGTTCGCCTGCTCACAGTAACGCACCAGCGAACCGCTGACAGAAGTCAAATGGGAAATCGATCAGCACGAGCAGACGAGGCGGCGGATCTGTAACACGAGCCGGTGTTGCCGTATGACCCGCAGGATCCTTGATCCCCGTACCCGTACCCCCCCCCCCCCCGGCAGCTTCCAACGGCCTAGCGCTTGCTCAGCTCCTAATTGGATTTCCAACCCCGGCTCGGCGACCTCCGGGGTTCTGTTTTGATTCGATGCCCCTTTTTTGGCCGTGCCCTTTTCGCATCGCCACATCAAACCGGCCATTCGATGTCTACACCTTGCGGTTCGGGGGCGCGCTACCGATTTAACCAGCGAGCCTATCATCAGCAGCAGCGGCAGCAGCATCATCATCATCATTATTATCCTCAGCTGCGAGAGGTAGCGCGGCGTTGCAGCCGAGGATCAAAAACCCATTCAAATCGAAGTCGAAATCAAGTTGTCAGTGGGCCGAAACACACCCGTCACGATACCAGGACCCATTGTGTGTGTGTGTGTATGTTTTGTTAAACTGAGCACCGGCATAAAGCACGAGGGCAAAAAGAAATTACAGCCCAAAAAGCAGAAGGCAGAAACACGCGAAAGAACGGAGCACGGTAAAATCAATCCGCCAGGTACGGCAGCGCTGCACCCTGAGACGCTGGGCCCGGTGTGCCCGGTGCAAAAACCGGCGGGGCGAAGAGCGACACAGCAAAACGGTTGGAAAGAGAGCTCGAACGTTCCGCACACTGCTGGGCGCGGGTGCAGGAGCCGCACGGCGTACAAAAGGTGAATGAAAACGAGAAAATAACACCGGAAATTAACAAATCATAATATGTGCCAATTTAACGTCCAACCAATCAAAGCAGGGGCAGGTTCCACTGGGGGCTGCGGAGCGCTCCCGGGAAAAAAGTGTTTTGGAAAATAATCCATCGAAACCCATTGAACCGTCGGGGGTTTCGACGGCGCGGGCGCAACTCCCTCAGGGCTGGAAACCTTGGAAGCCCGGATTGTACCGCAAAAGTCAACACGGCACGACGAGCCGGGAAGGGATGCTGACGGCAGAAGCGAAAAGGTTCCTAATAGCAGTGCACAAAACAATGACCCAAAAAGCTGGCGTATTGAAGAGAGAGATGTACATATTGAGAGGTTTAACAAAGCTGTGAAATGCTACCGATGAGGTACAACTGGTTTTGTATTTTTGTGGACGCACATAGACACACAAACACACACGCACACACCTGTGCTTTATAGATGAGTGAAGCGGAGCAAGGGAAGGTAATTAGAGCTAGGAATTAAGGATATTGAATTCTACCAACCAAGTCCTCCAATTCGTTAGACATCAAATTCCCGACACTGGGACATTACTGGACGTTGGGATTTTGGCAAGTCCCGGACATCTGCAGTACTCTGAATGAACCTCCGGCAGGGAACAAAAAGATAAAAGCAAAAACCTGAGCGCACTCTGCTGCAACTCAGCATCAACGCTAGAGCATCAAACAGCATGGGCTGAGATTTTCGCGTCGATGTCATTTTCAGTGTAAATGTTTGTTAATCATTACGAAACACAGCAGCAATTATTTGGACGAGGGGAGAGAAAATCGTGCCTCGGTGGCGCTGGCCAGGTGCGCAACCTTAGCGCACCGCTGCACCTGCACACCCGTCCAGGTCGACGAGCGCAAAATGTCCCCACCAGCCAGTGGAAGGGTTACACACGGGGAAGGCAGGCGGGCAGGAGCATCCGGCGTTGCATTGTGATTTAATTTTACTGCACGTTCATTTGGCAGCGACCCGGGAGCAGCCATGCGGTAAACGGGCGCAAAATCCCCGGGTTTTCCCGACCGGTTTTTCGGTCACGGCATGACCACGCATGACCGGGCTTCGCTTCCAGGGTTGCTAGGGTTATTTTGAGGGGTTGGGGGGGGGGGGGGTGCTAGAGCGGGGGGCTGGGGGCTCGATTTGTCCGCTCGGCTGGCTGGTCCGGTGTTTACGGTCTGCCCCATTGCTCGAGCGCAACTAACTTCACCAATTATCGTTTTCGGTGCTCATTGAATTGTGCAGCTTCTTAATTGGCAGTGCGCCCCGAAAGGGGTGTTGGAAAATTGGAGGCAAGCAGGGGGCAGCTTACAAAACCCCGAACCGCGCATTGTTGAAGGTGTCACCGTGCACCCAGACACCGGACCTGGATAGGGAAATACGATCATGAGCCTGGAGCGATATTCTAATGAACAGGCCAGACCGGAATATATCTTCATTTACGGACGTGGTTCGGTAGCAAACGGTGAACTCCAAAGCGTTGGAGTTGCCTCCAAACGCCATCACCACTACTGGGATTAAATGCTACCGGAGCCTGGTAAAATCCCACCATCGCTGTACAGTGTCGGTGAGGAGATCAGATCAGAACTTCAGACCAAGCTCCAACCAACCAAAGAATACAACCGAAGCGTGTAAACGCCATTACCGAAGCGAAATGACTTTGCTCCAAACGTTCACGCGTTATGCGTTATATTCTTTTTTTCTCTCTCTCTCTCTGTCAATTTCCAAACAGCAAATCTCAAACAGCATCATGAGATATCTATGCCCAACGAACAGTCCACACAAAAAATAACATCCATCCAAAGCAGTCACTGACGTGACGTGATACTCGGAACGGAGTCAGTAAACGCAAACGGACAAGTGGAACAATCCGGAGGAATTTCGGCCCGAGGTATCAGATTTAGGGATCTTCGGGGGAGCGCGCTCGTCCTAGCTCACCTGTAGTGGGTCGGTGTGGCGTTTTTTTTTTGTTTGTTTGTTTGTGATAGCGTCCCTTCCCTCCCAAGTGCAGCGTAATCCACACCGAAGCGAAGAAGCAATCTTTCGGATGGGGGAGAGAGATATTGATGCCAACAATCTCCTACTCCCCCCAAAAAAAAAATGAAAAAGTCTCGGCGGTTTTGTTTTCCACTCCACTCCCCAAACGGGACTGTGGGAAAGGAGCAGACAACACACACACACACACACAACAAAGCGCCAAAAGCAGATCAGTGTTCATCGCTGCCTCTTATCGTGCCCCCAGGCCGCATCGTCAGGCAAAAAACGATAGCGCGTTGCGGAAACGCTTGACAAACTCTTCACCTTCGCCGTGCGTGTGTGTGTGTGTGTGTGTCGCTCAAGCGCGCGTACTAGGAATTACACCAAAGCAAAAAGCAACGTCGCAACAGGATCGTTATTGTATCCTTTTTTTGTGTGTTTTGTTTTCCATTCTTCCCCCGCGTCCATTTCGGCGCGGGTTAAGGATTGCGGTGACAGCCCCGGTCCTGTATCGGTATCATCGATATCCCCGGGATCGTCCCGTCATGGCAGCCTTCACGCCCCCCCTTGGTTCGACGATAACACGGCGAAACCAACAGCAACAACAGGATCACCACCCGAGTGCAGTCGCCCATCCGGTTCGGGCGTATCGAGTTGACGTATCAGGTACGGCCAGCGCACAGCTATCCGTTACCGGCGCAATATACCGAGGTCCTCCATTCGCAGGACTTCAGGCGTTTTTGCCAGCTGGAGCTAACGGTGCAAAAAGGCTTTTTTGCTGCTGCTGCTGCTCCCATCGCCATTGTCACTGGCAGTGATTCTTTGCCATATCTTTTAACCTCGATGCTGCCCTCGCCGGACCCTGCCAGCGTCCTCCACGACGCCAAACGTAGTCAGCAAAGGGGCGCACTCTTACTGCCGGCTATTAACCTAAACCGTTCCAAGAGTGAGCGCTGTGTGTGTGTTTTATTTTTTTATTCGCCTCTTTGTACGGTCCCGCACGGTTCGTTTCATCAATGTTCTGCACCCTCCAGCAAACTCCCCCCCTTTTTTTTTGCTGCTGTTGCCCTTTTGTCCCTTTCACCACCGCCCTCACGTGTGACACTTACTAACACGAGAGAGTTTACCTTCCTATTGGTGAGTTTTTTTTTCTCGTTTTCTCTCTCTCTCTGGGGGTTTTTTTTCTGCACACATATCACATATTGCATTTAACCTCCACCCCGGGACCTCCATTAACTCCGGCTAACAGGGATACATACACCTTTACACCACACACACACACAGACGGGGTAGAGTCTAGCTCGAAGAAAACGGCTTGAATTTCAACGCAGCAAGCAAGTTCCCGCTCCCGAACTATGATCCAAACTCCGGCCCAAATGGGATGTGGAGGATTGGAGAGGGGGGTGGGGGGAGAGTGCGGGAGAACTAGCCGCAACATACGCCACCCCCCTCTCCGGTCGTGTGGAGCGGGTACAATTAGACGACCGCCGGCGAGAAGGTATGAAAGGGGCTGGCCGAAGGAATCCGCACCAATGCAGGCGCTCGGGGATGCTGACACAGCGGCGCGAAAGTGGAACGCTGCCCCCCCCCCCCCTCCGCTCACCCACAGCCACAGCTGTGCACGTCACACTCACCGAGGCGAATTAATTGACATGCCGTGCCACCCAGGTAGAAAATTAATTTAAAATTGTTATAGTTATCAGCCGGGACAGGGAGGACCAGGGCGGGGTGGACCGCGCGCTTGCTGCGCTCGTGGGGGTTTCGCACTGAGCGGTATCGGGTTTATCGGAATTGGTTTCGAGCTATTCGGTTGCCAACGGTCGTGTCTCGTTGTGTTTTCCTCGTCCCTTCCCGTTTTCTATTGCAAAACAAAACCCCCCGTTGGGGAAGGAGAGCAGCAATGGAACAAAAAAACGCAGCAAAAAAAGAACCGGAGCCCAAGAGGGAGCATATTTGCATCCATCCGGCCGAGGGGCAGTGGTTAGCGTTTTGCAGCGACCGAGCAGCAGCCATTGCTATGCTACCGAAATCGTACTAATTAAAGTGACGTGTTAGCTCCTAGCCGTCCACACACACACACACAAACCCTTTTTGCTTTTTCCATTATTATGGAAGGCCCAGGTTTTAAGGCAGATATTGCGATATTGCGAGATACAGGGGCTCGATTGTATCGCGGCCGACCCCGGTCACGTGCGCCTTATGGTCGCTCCGAATCAAAGCTTGCAGTCGCAAATGCTAGTCCCGGAACACTCACAAGCAGCCGAACTGAAAGAAAGAAAGGGGTTTTCGGGCCGCTCTCACGCCGGAAGATATGCCATATCGGGCCCATTTTATCAGGCCCTGCCAAGGCCCGCGCTAAGCTGATTAGCTGATCAACTTCCGTACAGCAAACGGGCGGGCAAGTCCCGGCCGGGACTCCTGTTCCTGCCCTTGACTTCTGGCCTGTGCCGCCGATGCCCCTGCCGACTTATCAAACCGACCAAAACCCTCGTCGGCTGGTGGTGGGCGCGGGTTTTGCAGTGCTGTGCACAGGCCGAGGGACGCCGTGCGGTGATAAAGTTTATCGGACCGGGGGTCAAACACGCTAGCAGCTAGCAGTGATGTAATTTCTCCGCTTCTTCGTGTCTTCATTATGGGAATGAACTTCAAACTGCCCCCTTTTTTCTTCTTCTTCCTCTTCTTTGCTCTGTTGCCCATCTCTCCAACATCTCCAATCCAGCCGACGAGGGCCCGTTTTCTGATCTGATTTCTGGAAGAGCTTAAGGTACGCTGGTCCAGTGAGCAACCAACTGCGCTAGGATGAAGTCGAACCGTTTCGGCATCTCCATCATTGTCAATACATTGTCACTCGCCAGCCAGACGAACATGCCACCGCCCGCCTGTCAGTTGCCGGTGTGCGAGCGGGGCGGCACTGAATGACAGGCCTGGCAGAGCGGCAACCATAAATTAAGTTCACACAAAACCCCAAACGCCCCGACTTCTAACGTCACCCGCGTACTGATGGTGATGGGAAAGGATTGACACACACACACACACACACACGGACAGGTTTTCATCGACGGGGCACACATCGCCAACTTCGCAGCAACAAAGTTGGCAGGAGACTGCTCCCAGCATCGAAGCCCGCTTTATTTATTGAGCGATCAATTTCCCATACCGGCACGTTTTCGCAACAACAAAAAAATGCTGCGACGTGTGATGTTCCTTTTTTTGCTGCTGTCTTGTTGGTGTGTTGCTCCTGCCAGCTCATAATGTCTTTACGCTTCTGTGTATCAGCACCGCCGGTGCACCGCGGGCGCTGGCGGGCGCGATTTATGGACGCGATTTTGGAGCCGGGCGAGAGCTTCCCATCTGCGAGAGCGCGCCCAGGCTTCGGCACGGCCATGGACGGCGGTTATGAAGATGGATGAACACGGATGAGGCGCGATGCCTGATGATGTGCTTTTATGACGGCTCAACGCTACGCCCAGGCAAATTGGGGTGCGGGGGTGCGCGCTCGTGCTGGGAGGTCTTTCCAAGCCGCCGGCTCCGCGAAAAGCGGCTCAAGCGGGAAGCAAGCGGCCGCGGGATTAGCTAGCCAGCTAAGAGGGGAAAGATGTGGGCTCGCCCGGTTTGCAAGCAAGGCGGCAACAAACTGGGCACAATTAAAAGCGCTAATCTCTGGAGCTCGCTTCGTCTGAAGAATTGCTTGAGGCACGGACGCTTCGGCTTGGGTTTGGCGCGTTCGTGTGGCTCAACGGCTCATGCTTGTGTGGCAGTTTTCGACATGATGTTAATACCAACTGATGACTTGCCATCTTGCCATCCGCCGCCAACCGGAGGCTCGCCGAAAAACGGCTTCTCCGCATTTCCCAAACTGCTCCAGCAAGCCGGGAGGCCCTCTGGTGGCCGCCCGAACGCTCGTTATCATTTGCGATCCAAAACTGAAAAAGCACTGGGTTTTTTTTCTTTCTATGGATGAGGGAGGTGCTGGAAGTCTGTTTTAACATTCCACACTTATTGCACCCTTCCAAAAACCCATGGTTTGGGTGGTCGCGCCGTTCACCGCAAAGAGCGCAGTAAGATATACCTTTACCCAGCAAGTTTTCCCAGCAACAAGCCGAACGCAAACCAACCAACGTCGTGGTAGCCCATGAAGGTGTCACACCGGCCACCACTTCCCAGCCACACACACACACACACACACACACACACACACACACACACACACACTGCTTCTGGGCTGGGCTGGCCGGTCGGGTTTGCTGGTTCGGTTCGGTTTTAGGGGAAAGGGCTAAACCACACCCATGCACACCCACACCCAGCCCTCAATGTTGGGGGAGCGAGAGAGGGGGGGGGGAGAGGGGGAAGAAAATTGTCTTACTACACCGCCACCTCCAACCGAATCATCAGCCGATGGCTTGCACACACACACACACACACACACACACACACACACACACACACACACAGTGTGGAAGAGTTTTCCCTTCGCCCGACGGAAATCTCATTTTCAGACCGCCCATTCTTTTGGTTTTTGGGCCGACCACTATAGCACTCTCTGTCTTGCAAGCGCGCGCGCGATCGTCTGCCAAGCACACACACACACACACACACACACACACACTACGGGGAGCTCTTGGAGATGGAAAGATTTTCCCGCAGGGGAAGCACACTTTTCTTTGCTCTCGTCGGGTGAAAACGTCTGTTTGCTTGCTCTCTCTCTCTCTCTCTCTCTTTCTCTCTCTATTACTCTCCGTGATGGTGGTGCGGTGGTGAAGATCTCGTACAATCTCGTTCGTCGCCGAACATCTCCAAAAGCCCCCGTTATTTATTTCTGTTTTTCTTTTTCTCCCTTTTTTTTTGGGACGTTGGAATCTTCTCCAACACCTATTTATAATGTTGCGCATTCTCGCTCGCTCCAGCTCTATTGCTCTCCCGCTCGACGGAGTTCGGATCTCCCCGCAGCGCAAAACCTAACCCCAAAAACCTTCACCAAACCGGAGAGGTTTCCCGGGTGCTGCCTCCCGTCCCCCGGGGGACAGAAAGAAAAATGCGCACCCAGCCGGTGTCCACCCTGTCTCTGCACCTCAGCAACCCTCCACAAAACCAAATATAGGGCGCAAATGCAAGAGAGAGAGAGAGAACGAGAGGGAACGAGAGAGAGAGAGAGACATTGGGATTGCATTTCCCGTGCGCCTTGCAGCGAGTTGCAGCAAAAAACGGGACCACGTTCCAGGCGCTGGCAACCGCATCCGCTGCTTGATCTGCTGCTCCAAACCAAACCGAGCGAAAATCCCCGACAAAAAAGAAGAAAGGCTTAGAAAATGTCTGACCCAAACCCAAACGGGGGCATTTTTTGTTGTTTTTTTGTTGCTAGAGATAAAAAGGGAAAAGCCGAGGAAGAAGAGCAAGAAGAAGCAACAAAGGGCACACTGCTTATAAATTAATCAGGCGAAATTCCGTGACTCCCCCGTGCGAGAGCACTCTCCGGACAGTTTCCAAGGTTTCCAGTAGAACTTCTAGAAGCATGCCCCTCCAAGTGTACGTTTACCGCTTAGCCAGCATCTTATGTAGAGATGTAGATTGACGTGGGTTTCGTTGTACACACACACACACACACACGCAGCCTTGGAGGCTTACATTGTCGGTAGGCGACCCTGCTGGGGGGGGCGATGGGAGCACTCGCCAGCCATCGGAGCGCCCGAGCGGCGACATCGGGTGACATTCGGGCTCGGCGGTATACCGAACCGCGCCATCTACATTCCGACCGACGCATGGATGTGATGTACAACGTCACATATATTGCCTTTTTGCGGTTAGCCGCAAGGTGAAGGAACTCGCCCCTCCGCTGGGGAAGGGCAAGATGCCGCGCATCTTAGCTAATGCCGCCAGGCATGCGGGTCATGAGCGCGTCTCCCAGGTGTCAAGACATCCGGAGCTTCAGCCGTGAGCCGGTATGATGAGGACTGGTTTTTTTTTTTTTTTTGTTGTTGGTTCCTTGTGCGTACAGTATGATGCGGTGAGAAAAGAAATCTTCCCTCGACAGTTAAATTACAATGCGCTCTGGGTTGGATTGGTAACATCTTTGCAGCGTCGGTGGTTTGTTTTGTTCGCATGGCCCTCCATAGTGCCCTCCATACTGCTCCGAAAGATGTCATGCTGCCGGATGAGCGGGGCAAGAGTTTCGGGGATAGTAGAGCAGCACTCGACCACAATAATAGGAACCACAGGCACACATGACAAGCACAAAAAGCGTTAAAAACAGCGCTCCCAAGACGCTCCCAGGACCGGGAACTCACTTGCAAAAAAGTCAGCCAGGCCTAACCACCGGCCGGAAGAGGATAATCTAACGAGGCTCCCCGTTGGCCGGTGGTGCCGGATTGGATTGGCTAGGTGGCAAAAAACAGCACACACAAACACACGGCAAAATCGTGACGAACGCTCCGAAACAGATGCGGCAGCAGCACAACAACGTTCCGTGAAGGGGTTTTTTTTTCCTTGCTGCGGAAAAACCACAATGCACGCACCACGCTCGACGCAAACTACTATAAAACTAAATGCGAAGAATATTAGCTGCAGCGAGGAGGAGGAAGGGTTATTATTTTTGTGAGAGAGGGAGAGGGAGAAGGCACCGCTGGCGGAGTGCACCGGTTATTGCCCGCATTGCCCGCGTGAGAGATGCGCGCCACAGCGAAACCGCAGCTCGCATTAGCATTCACTTTGCGGCCAGGCCAGGACACACCTGCGGAAAAAACATGATCGGGAGTAAGGTGTGTTTGGGAAATGCGTCTTGGAGTGTGTGTGTTTTTTTTGTCTTTATTGTTGTTGATTTTATTTTCGAAATAAGCATCTGCTTGAAATGCTTCGTTTTGAACGGGGGGGAATATGGTATTTTTTTGACGGCGTTTAACCATAAAACCCTGTGATTAGATTCGAGCCGTTATAGCTGTAGATTTTTATCACAGCTGTGCTTCAGTTTGCGGTTTTGTACTAGTGATGCATGCTGCTTTAGAGTGCTTGGATTATTTTTTTTTTCGTCTTTAGTGTTTCTTTTCGAATTTCCAACGCAATGCGAACAATGTTGAACATTTTGAGATAACAAATCCGGTTCGAAGGACCAAAACTAACCATTTTTATCAATCGTTCAATGTGCACAACCCAAGCGTAAGGCATCATAGTGCTTGAAGTATATATTCTTCTTCTCTTACTCATTGTTTTCAACTTGTCTCACAACAATTAGGATTAAAGGACCAGCATTACAGGGTTTCTGTATTGCTAACTGAAAGTAAAAAAAAACCAGAGAAAAACTAATTTATCATCTTCTTTGTTTGGAGATGCTACGCCAACCTGTTTCGGGTAACTAATGGGTTCCCTGATGTGGTTGCCCTCGTCTTTGTAAGTTTCTGTTCACCAAGAGGTTAAATCCTCCAGCGGATGCTTTGGAATTTCTCCACATGCAAAAGGTTGTAATAGTTCTTTGGGCAGTTTTGGGGTTTCGCCATCGCTAATGAATGAGTGAACGATTTCAATCTTGAAATTGTAAGCACGGGCGCAGCTCCACACTTGCTCGGAGCGAGAGCAGTGCATTAAATTTCAAACGAGCCAATCGTTCGGAGGGGATGATTCCACCAAAGCAAGAACACAGCAGTAACATCCCATTAAACATCGCTAAACATTGCGCAAACGTAGTGTGTGAACAAATTCCGCTGTAATCTTAATGCCGTCATAAACGGCACAACCAGACGGCGGGGCGCTCACACAGCAGCCGGAGAGCAAAAATCCGGCTCGAAGGACCAAAATTAATTCGCACGTCACAGCACAAGAATGTCTCGTTAGTCTTGCAGTGGGGGGGGGGGAGAATATAAATCCTTCTAGGATTAGCGATTCATTCGCTCCGGGTTCTTACACTCTCGAACGTACTGATCGTTTCGATCCAGTGCCTTCCGCCGCCATCTTCCCCTCGCCACCCGCAACAAAACATGCCCTGACTGGCTGGTTTGAAAAGCAGCGGCGGGATAACTATTTAAAAAGCAGTAAAGCCGCCCTATAGCAAATGAAATAGAATGAAGCACGAAACAAATCCGGTTCGAAGGACCAAAATTAATATGCATGTACATGTATATAATATCGCCCTAGCGCACGTTCCCCAAACATTCGGTCTGCAACTAAATTATTCAACATTATTTGCTCTCTACGGCTGCCACACACTCGATAATGCATCAACCGGCGATCTAATATGCCTTCAAAAATGGCTCCGCTCTATAGTTGATGTAGATTTTTGTTTTTTTGCTGTGTGTGTGTGTGTGTGTGTGTGTGTGTGTGGTGTGTGTGTGTGTGTGGTGTGTTGTGTGTGTGGTGTGTGTGTGTGTGTGTGTGTGTGTGTGTGTGTGTTGTGTGTGTGTGTGTGTGTGTGGTGTGTGTGTGTGTGTGTGTGTGTGTGTGTGTGTGTGTGTGTGTGTGTGTGTGTGTGTGTGGTGTGTGTGTGTGTGTGTGACAGACCAAAACCGTGAGATGAATCATGCCGTGCTACCGGCAATCTGCGTGGTGCGTAAATTTAGCCCAGACCGGAAGCTAATATCCCGCCAAACGGGACGCCCGTTACCCTTTATCCGTCGCACGAAAACTGAAATGCAAAAAATACGCCCCCCGGAATACGCCCAATCAATCTTTGCTGCGCTTGGGAGTTGTTGAGGCCACCCAAAAATATAGATAAAAAAAAAGAAACCATGGGCACTGGACCGGTTGCGGGTACTAAAAGCCCCCGCTCCCCTCCCAGCACAAGCCCGCCCACCCCTAAATGCCTAAATTGAACTCAAACCCGGAACCGAAACCTAAGCCGCTGCACCAAAGCGAGTGGAGAGCGCAGCGCTGCGGTGAATTGAAAAATAAACACGCACGCACGCATGCACGGCTGCAGTTTTGCAGGCAAAGTGCGGCAGTTTGAGCGAACTTCAATCTCTGTCAGTGAGCGATCGGTTGCCTCCTGCCGCACCTAGTTCCTTGCCCTGCCCCGGTGCCATAGGGCTGTTCGCTGCAGCCGTGTGCGAATTTCCATGCAGCGCTCACTCCCACCAGGATATTGATGGTTTCGGTCACGGGCAGACCAGCAAAACCCTTTATTTCCACATGCACTCCCCCTCCCCCTCGACGTGCCACTCACCCACCTGCAATGCGTAATGGGGGGGGAGGGGGTGGGTGGGGTAGAAAATCGCCACCAGCGTCCACCATGGCCGATGCAAAATGTCGACGCGCGCGATGGCGTGTTTTCTTTTTTGTCCATCTTTTATTTTCCCCCATGTTTTTTTTTTTTTGTTGTGTTGGGTTTTGCACTAGAAAGGGGTGAGTCTCGCCAGGCCGGGCCGATGCCACCTCATCCATCAGGGCGGTGCCGGGTGGTTTCGTGGCCCCTCCGCGCACACTAGAGCGCCCCCTTCAACGCAGTGAGGGGAGCCCATTTTCCTGCGGCTTTGCGTGCAGCCACAGCAAAGCGCTGGCGGTGCGTAAGCTTTTGCTTTTGGGAGGGAAAAGCACACACACACACACGCGCTTGCACACTGTACCGACAGTCTAACACGAAGCGTTGCAGGGATGGGAAGGTGTTTCTATATTTTTAATTGCTTGCTAATCGCAACCCGCGTCACAACATGATGCTGCGGGCGTTGCGTTGGGGCGCACTGGCAGAGGGCGCACCAGAGGGGTTTGCGCAAAGCCGCTCCCAAAATGCACCACAACCAATAGAGAGTGCATCAAATGTGGCGTTCGGCGTGGGTGTGTGTGTGTGTGTGCGAGGTTAAAGGATATAAAGGCCCCCGCTAACCTAAAAGCAACATGACAGCGAATAAATCCACATCCAGTTTTGGTTGTTTTCAAAGCGTGGGGCGGGAAAGTGGCAGTGCGGAGCTGAGCGGGCGGCACAACGCCCTAAGCTATAGTAACAAAGGTCCCTGTTCCCTCGTCTACCGGTCCCTCTAATGTACAGTAGCACGCTGGATGACAGAATAAAAACAAAGCAAAGCAAAAAAACTCGCCAAAACCGCCGGCCGCACGGTGCATTCGGCAGGAATGCAGTGCAGCGGAATGCAACATCGCAACGTGGCTTCCGGCCCGCCCAATGCCCGCCTAATGCCGATGCGAAATGCATGATTTTAGATGTGTGTGTGTGTGTGTGTGTGTGTGTGTGTGCGTGTGTGTGCCACGGAGTTTAATGTGCGCGTATTTCTAAAAACCTCCCCCGGTAATCAGCGCGATCAGCGTGTTCCTTTTCCACCATCGATAACGGTGGGAGTGGGCAAAAAGGGTTTTGCGGTTTTTCTTGCACTACGTCAAGTCGCGGGACACACCGGGAGCGGGCACAGAAATCAAAGGCATGGGGGGAAAAAATACTAAAATGGATGAACAAACAACGGCAAGAAACGGCACTTTCGCGTTGGTGTTTAACTATTAATAACACTCTAATTACACAGCTTGCCGATGACAACGGGCTAGCTCATGCTCTACAATCAACCAATCACGCACAACTGCTGGCGAGTTCTTTTTCTGAATTCACTGATCACTGATTGATTAATTGATAGGCACAATTAATTATGGGTTAACTAATGATGGCCGACCTGCTGGGACAGGGAAAGGATAAGGAAACTTACATTGGAACTTTACAGACCACCTCGATGTCCGCCTTACTTTAATGCGAAACACTGTATAGATTGAACTATTATATGGGTTGGTTAGGTTCATGAAAGACTTACAAGTTTAATGAATTGGGATGCCTTCATTTGTAGTACATCAAACCTCTTTTTGATCATTATTTAGGATCTTGGGTTACAAACAACAACCAGAAGTAGACTGATAAAAAGTGATATTGTAAGCCCGTCTCTTTCGCTCTCTCTCTCTCTCTCTCTCTCTCTCTCTCTCTCTTTCTCTCTCTCTCTCTCGCTATTGTTGGTCTGATCACGATAGCACGTCGATGTAACATGGCCTGGTCAACAATCTTTCTCCAGACTGCTCGGTCCCTGGTTGCAGCCTCCCATCCATGACTAGACACTAGGCTTGGGCAATTCGGTTCATTTCCATAAACGTGAACGTACTAGTTCTTTCTCTTAGATGAACTGACCATGAATCGCAATTCATTTGTTCACTTCATTTGATGAAAATATGGTAAATAGTTTCATTTCGCAAGAATAATTACTTTATTGCGACTTGAATAATATTTGGCAGACCAGGACTATCTTTACTTCAACTGGTAGGACGTTATTGACCAACTCAGTACATTATGATTTATGAAGAATCGATGAACGTCGATTAGATGAACGTAGGTCGTTTGTTCTTTAGGATGAATTGAATGAATCGTACAGGTCTGGATCTTGAGGCAAAAGTCTACTAGACACCCGATCTCCAACAAGTCTTGCTTCACCTGATCGATTCCGTGCTCCTCTGCGCCTCATACCTAACTGGAGGTTCGTGGCGGGCACCTTCTTGGTGGAGCATCAGTCCTGCATCCTAGTAACATGTCCCTGTCATCGTATCCTGCCAGAATTCGCCACTGTCATGTCCGGAGGATGCATCGCTCAAACAGGTCCGGATCGTTGTATGGTCTAGGACTCGTGTCCATAGAAGACCTGCGTTCGAATCAATGTGCGATATATCTCACCTTTCGTGCGAGCTCGAAGTCTTCTGGATCTCAGCAGTCGGTGAAGTCCATAGTATGGATGATTCCGGATTTCGCTGCTGATGTCGTTGTCCGAAGTTACGACCGTCTCAAGATAGCACAACTCCTTTACTACCTCGAGATTGTCGCCGTCATCTAATGCACTACTTCTCAGCTGTTCTGAGTATCCGGTAAGCAGGTACTTCGTCTTCGTCGCATTGATTCCCAATCCAATTCTTGCTGCTTCCCGTTTGTGTCTGGTGTACGCCTCACACACCTTCGCTGTTGTCGCTGTCGATGATGTCGATGTCATCCGCGAAGCCAAGGAATTGGAGAATCCGGTAGAGGATCGTGCCACGGATGTCGTTGTCTAGCTCCGCGCATCGAATGACACCCTCCAGGGCAATGTTGAAGAGCAGTTTAAGTGCCTCAGACCCCTGTGAGGTTCGAACGATTCCGACGTCCAGTTCGATACTCTCACCTTGCACTGCACCTCAGAGCTCATAGTGGCCTTTAACTGCCGGATCAACTTCCAAGGGTAGTAGTTCCGCTGCATGATGTTCCATACGATACGTATGGTCCCAGAAGTAGCATAAAACATGTTAGATTGTGGCAATTTTGGTGGACAGTTTTAACACCTTTGATGTTCAGAGATCGTGCTCTCCAGAGCAAAGCCTTTGTCATAATTAGCATTGTCTTACATGTTCGCAGCATTTGGCAGTAACATGGCATGCTAATAATTGAAAGCTACCAAATTAAACTCTTGTGTTGCATCAGAGTTTACTCTTCTTATTTAGTGCAACAGTTATAGACAATCAAGGCCTGCTTTAATGGCTAGCTTTCGGAGCATGCATAGGGAAAAATGATTAAATCTTCATCCGAGAAGCACGTGTACTACTAAGCCAAACAGGTTAATTAACAGGCTTACGACAAACAAAAAACCCCGAAAGTGATATTGTTTTCCAGATTATAAGTCAGCACAACAGCGCAAATCCGTTGTTGCTTGTTGTTGTTTGTTATTGGTATGGCTACGATGAGGCCCTACCCAAGTGGAGATTACAACTAAAGGCGGACATGTTGTAAAGTATGACTGCACGATATTTAAATGACCCTAGAAGAAGAAATCGTGTAAAAGTAGAACATGGAAAACGCTAGTACCACAGCGACTAACAGAACGCGCTTAAGCACCTGTGTGAGCGTTCATGTATAACGTTCGCATGTACTAGTAAATCATACGATGAAACTTCATCATTATATCACGTCGAGGATGAATGTCGAGTGGCCTGCACCTTGATAAGGCTGCTCATCCTTGATGTTGCTGTCAGATTTAGTGCCTCACCAAAAAACCAAATGTGAAAGCCAGCACCAATAGGAACTTCATATGGTACACATTTTCCAATGGTTGAATGGAAATGAAATCTAATATGAGTTTAGTTATCCCTTTTATTAACTCAAAAACAATTTTCAAGCTAAGCTAAACGCTGGCTAGCGCATACGACACGGCCATTCCTACCGGCGTGTAAATAACACATTTTCTTCGCGCGATTTTGGTCATTCTTTTCCAACTCAAACCGAACCCGGATGCTTTTCGCGCGCGTAGAAAAAGAAAGATGCTTAATGTCTCCCGCGTCATGCAAAAAGGTAAAGCGAAACAAAAGGGAAAGGCGTTTGCCAAGCAGGGCACGCGAAATACAAGTACGATAAAACGAGAAATCAACAACAAACAGGGC